>NW_025780558.1:0-47231 GCF_021130785.1 Homalodisca vitripennis | reverse complement strand
GGCTGGGGTCAAAATAAAATGGAGATTACAATGTGTTTGTGTAGACTGCAAGGTATATTCTACTTACCCTGGTTCGAGTAATAATGGATAAAAGGATGTTGTCTATTTGAACTTACAGTGTTGAACGTTCTCTGAGGTATGGGAAGGTTCTTCTCGAATGGGAAGAATCAGAACCCGAAGTAATAACCTGTCAAATAAAATATTTATGTACCGTAACATTTGTGTTCCGCTGTTTCTGTTTGAGAACAATGAGTAACCATTGTTAACCTGTAAAATAAGAGTTATGTAGCGTAACTTTAATCAAATTTTAATGCCGGGAACAATACCTAATTAACTAACGCCATCCATGTGTGATTATTTGTAAATTATTGCTTGTAGACCAATCAAAACCGAAAAAAAAACCAATACCGATTCCAGTGAAAATTTAGAATTGACCTGTTCCTGTTCCTGTTCAATTCGAAAGTTGGCCTGATGTCTTTGATTATGTGTCATCACGACTGAAGGGGTTTGAGTTCTAAATATTAAGTTCTTTAGCTGTCCTCGTATGAGGGTTGGGTTAGCTGCACCTCATCGTGGTTGTAATATCAAAAACATCATCAGAACTACAGACCTATCAGAAACGATGACTCATTTGAAGTCATCAACCAGCAAACCAGAGGTGGAAAATTGTGGAATGGGTCGCTATAGTTCTTTTTACGTGTCTATATTTGAGTATGACTTATATACAAAATCATCCTATTGCAATTTTTCATGTTCCGAATGGCAGGACCAATACTTTTCTGCCATATCATCACCGAACATGATCTCCAGAACCCAAAACACCAGAGAATAAATATATCTTTCAATTTGTTCCAATATCTACCTACTTTGTTGACTGAGCTGGAAGAACTATTTAATAACATCATATTGACTTAAGGTATGATATGAGAGCCCTTTTTTCTAAGGGCAGGGCCGTACTCAGGATTGGCGGGCTCCGGAGAAGATATTCAGCCGCCTTCATCATGTACCGCCCGGCCGCCCCCGTACAAGTGTGACGACCTTAGTAAAATATCCCAAAAAATCCTGTCTGCGTATGGATCTATTAAGGGTCTAATACTTAATCCAGGACTAAAAAATTGACTCTGAAGCTGAGGAAACTGCTGCACCTTAGCTTGAAATGTCTTATTCGCAGTCTGACATTAGATTCCCCTCCTTCACACATTGCTGATATCCTATAAGGTAGAACTCGGACCCAATTAACAGAAATTTGTGTTAGAAGTATTTAGAGTCTTGGACAATACAAGATTGTGGCAAACAAAGCTGAGCTAAATGTACGAAGTTCAGCAATGTAACTACAAGGCGGGAGCAGGAGTAAAACTTTTCTGCACATCATCACCGAACATGATCTCCAGAACCCCAAAAACCACCCTTTAAAAAAGTACGTGGAAACAATGACTATTCCAATAATAGCACAACCAAGTTAAAACTTAAATATAAATATATTGGGTATTTTCCTCGGCCAGTTTTATATGACATTTTGTTTCAATACGGCTGCTGTTCTAATTTTCAAAATTCACAACTCCAATATTTGGTAACCTAGGTAAAATGGATTTTGGAATGCCTATAACATTTCAAAAAGATTTTGTAATTTAAAATTTTGTTGTATCTCAAGCTGTATGCAATACATCTGACAATAAATATATCTTTCCATTGTTACAAAATCTACCTACTTCTTCCGACTGAGCTGGAAGGACTAATTTAATAACATCATGTTGACTTAAGGTATGATATGAGAGCCCTTTTTTCTAAGTTCAGGGCCGTACCCAGGATTGGCGGGCTCCGGAAAAGTACCGCCGCTCGCCCCCGTACAAGTATGGCGCCTTAGTAAAATTTTTAATAAATCCGGTCTGCGTAAGGGTCTGATTAAAGGTCTATATTTAATTATTTAATCCAGGAATAAAGAAAATTATTCTTTTAAAATTACAATAATCTGCTACAGTTCCTCTAACGCCAGATTCCCCATGTTCAAAAATGAAAAATGAAACCTAGAAAAGCGTTTTTCAACTGAGATATGAAGCTGAGGAAACTTCTGCTACACCCTAACGTGAAATTTCTTCTTCGCAGATTTATGACATAATATTGTTGATGTGCCAAAGTCAGGGTTAGTGGTACGAATGGGTAGTGAGAACTGTCTAGATAGACAAAGATATAGAATTCTTTTATTGCACGAGAAAATAACATGTATTGCATTGGAAAAGTTAACTGATAATTTTGACACGCACACCACAATTTTCCTCACACAAACATACAAGGATAGAACGAGAACATTCATTTTACTCAACCATTCGCCACTTTTCCAATCCAAGTCCCAGCTACGGAGTCAGTTACCCAAATGGGCCGTGAGCCATGCCCAGTTATATGCCTAAATAACTAAAGAGCGTTTTTGGCATTTTTTTTATATAATCCGGCAACCTTTTAATGAAGTGATCACCAACTTGTGGGGGAAATTGTCCTGTCTTCCAGTTTGGTAGCCTTCTATGCCCCTAGTATTATACTTATTAATGCCTTGGCCTCTTGTCAAGGCGCATGTAGTCAAACAAAAAATGTGGTTTCGAAAATGTATAAAGTGGGAGCGTTAACAGTTGCAGAATTTTGAAAGGCCTCTTTGCACGACTTTTAGCTATGCAATACTTCGAACAGATATTTCCGAAGCCGGAAATGACCTCATGAATACTGTGTTTTCCCAAAGCACTACTCCGTAAAAGAGGTGTGAACAAATGAGCCCATTTTACAAATACTCTACGACATTGTAGTAATATTAGATCCACCACTTGTTCTAAATATTGTTTTAAGCGTTCTAAATTAAAGTTTATTTCTTTTTACATATATGTTTTGCGTATTTATTTGTAAGAACAAAGATTAAAACAAACTTATTCGTGAACCTAATAGTTAATTATGTTGTGTAAGTTTGACATTAAAAGGTAAAAGAGAAGTGTTGAATCCTACAGAACCCATTGGTGCAAAAGAAGTAAAAGATGTGATAAGAAAGATGAAGGGTAATAAAGCCCCCAGGTCCTGGAGGAGTACCGGTTGAAAATTTATAAGCATGCTCCAGAAGTGGTCATAGAATACTTGGTAACACTTTTTCAGAAAATGTCTCGATGGTGAAGAAATACCTAAAGAATGGAAAATAGCTCACATAAGTTCACTATACAAGAAAGGTGACAAAGAGAATTGTGCAAACTATCGTGGGCTCAGTGTTAAAGCTTCAAACTGGTAGACTGTATGGGCGAATACTTAGAGATAGGATAGAACAAGAAATAACTGATATAGAAGAGCAGAATAGGGTTCAGGCCAGGGAGGTCCTGTATTGACAATGTCTTCTGCCTAAAACAAATGATTGAGAAAACCTTAGCACATAATGCTGAATTACATATAGCCTTCATTGACCTGAAGAAAGCTTATGACATCATACCTATAAAAAAGATTATGGGAAAGCCTTGGAGAACAGTGAAATAAAATATAAAATATATAAATGCCGTGAAAAACATGTATGAAGGTAATATGAGTTGCGTAAGATCAGAGGAAAAAATGTCTGATACTTTTTATGTGAATAAAGTTTTGAGGCAAGGACGTTGTGTGTCACCTACTCTGTTATAACATTTATTTAAGTGCAGCATTAGAGAGGTGGTGTAGGAAATGTCAACAAATGGGAGTCCTTATGGGAAGAGATCAAATTTTTACCCTTTTATTTGCTGACGATCAGGTTGTTGTTGCTGAAGATGAAGAGTATTTGGAGTACATGCTAAGGAAACTTACAGAGGAGTATGAAGGATGGGGGCTTGAAGTGAACATGGACAAGACGCAATATTTGGTTGTCGGGAGGAGAAGGAAGAGACCTGAACATAAATGGAAATGTAATAAAGAATGTGGACGAATATAACTATTTAGGATGTACCATAACAAGTGATGGAAGAGATGAAAAAGATATCATGAACAAAGTCACAAAGGGAAAATCTATAGTTAATCAGTTAAATTCTATAATGTGGAATCTTAATATGAGAAAGGACATAAAGAGAAGGATTTATGAATGAATCATCGAAAGTACAGTAACGTATGGTGCAGAAGTAATGGTCAAATAACTCAAAAGTTGAAGAAAAGAATAGAGACAGTAGAAAATAGTTTATTGGAGAAGGTGCTGTAGACTGACATTAGAAGATAGAGTTCCAAACGTGACAATAAGAGAGATAATGAATGTTCAATCATCAATTACGGACAATATAGAGAGAAAAGAGTTACAATGGTATGGTCACATGAGAAGAATGAATGAAGATAGGATCCCTTGGAAAGTATGGAATTGGCGACCAACAAGGAATAGGAAAAGAGGAAGACCTAGGTTAAGGTGGAAAGATGGAATAGAGAAAGCCATGCAAAGAAGAAACATTGAAGAGGATTGCATGGGTATGCAAGAGACAATGGCGTATTCACTGCGACAAACGGCCAGAATAGCTGTAAAAGTCGCCGTAAGTAAAAAAAAAATGCATGCTATATTTGCAAGTCCAATGCAATTGCAGAAATAAACACTGGTAGTGGCGGAACAAGGAACGCCTGATGGGAGGGGGTATTTATTCTTGTCTCATACCGATTGGAATGGTGTAAGAACATCGACTGCTTCTAAATCGAAATCGTACAATGCAATCACACTATATGACCAGTGCAAATTTGTAAGTTAGGAACATGAACTTAAATTTAAGAGTTAAGAGACCGGTTTTATCTGTGTTTATAATTTGAATATAAAGATAAAATAAAACAACATGTAGGCTGTTATTTTTGATTGTAAACTTTAACAAAATAATAAGTGCCAATTTTTGAGATACGTAATTTAATAAATACTTTGTATGGTTTGTAGTTAAGATAGTTTTAAATTTGCTGTATATATAATATATATATATATAGCTTTTTGATCTGTAATCCACATCTTACAGTACAAGTTTGATTTAATTACAAAATGGGCACAATGGTATTTGACACTTTGTGTACGCTAGATTTCTCAATTTATAAAAAATATATATAAAACTGTAAGCTAATAAATAAAACTCACAGAGAAGATTCACATGCATGATCCAGTATAAATGTTGCGTTCACAGTACATACATCTGTGTATCTTGGTCAAACTCAACACATGATACACAAAATAAAGAACACAGGTCGGAAGGTATACAACACTTCCGGAATACATGGCAGACACCAGACATACATACATGAATACATCCAGAGCAGACACAAGACATACATACATGCATTAATACATAACAGACACCAGACGTACATACACGTATTAATACATAACAGACACCAGACATACATACATGCATAAATACATAGTAGAGTCACTGGAACACTTTACATGCCCAGTCTGAAGATGATATATAAATACATACTATTGTCTGACATATAATTTGTATGGGACATCTCGTATAATTGAACTTCGTGTGCACTGATTTAATTTGTGATAATACAGTAACATTGAAACTGAATGACGAAGTATTATATTATACAAACAAAGCAGGGAATGAATGAACTTGTTTGTTTTACACAGCCATTCCTTTACTTAATTTTGATAAATTATAAGAACACAAATTATATTTTTAATTTTGGTCATTATTGGATCAGTGCTCTAGTGTAAAGTAAGTAGTTGGAATACAATAACATTCTGATATTACCCCAGAAATTAATATAATGCTCTTAAGCAATTAAAATATTTTGAACTAAGTATTAATTCAGTTATTTTTATATTGTAAAATTTAAATTATGTTTTCGTTTATATAATTTATTTTCAACGAATATTTCTGCTATTTTTTCTACAATGACAATCCTAATAGTAACTGGTACCCAGTAAATGATATTTTTATGTTGTTATAATACGCTTTTTATAAACGAATCTAGATCTGGGCAACATTTTGAAGGTTATTCCTTGGCAGTTACTTAAGTGCATATTAACACAAAAGCATAACGTACAATTTATATAACTTTTATTTTAGTGGAGAATATAAAAATTTATGTTCTTATTTATTTTTGTTGTTTAATGTTGTGAATTTTTAAGCACGATTTACCTATTTGGAATTTTTTTTTAATTATACACAAAACATTAAATTCCCTAGCAGAATACATTATTACTAGTGTAATTCTTCTGTCACAAAGAATTTAGGACCCATAAAATTATACACTTGAGACGATAGATTATTGCATAAACTCATACCGTCAGTAACTGTAATTAATTAGTTGAACTATAAACAAAAACAAACAGTTTATTTTCTCTTACCTATTTAACTATGCTCCTTCTCTATAAATAAACACACATATTTTCCGCATCAGACAGAAACAATCTGATAAACTTATCAGCGCAAGTCCAGAAGCTCAAAGTGCGATTATAAGTTTCGACAAGGCCATATTGACTTTCCAGCTCCCATCCAATTATTCTATTTGAATAAAAACAAAACAGCTAAAGGACGCCACCCAGAAGCCGTCTTACTTTGTGAAGTTTCTTAGTTTTGTTGTCTCAAGTTTATTGAGTTCCCTAGTATTTTGGCAAGCATCAAAATGATTATTATTACAAATAATAATCTTAACAATATTATATTAACAATGTAAATTGTATCGCAATTGTCAACAGATTTCTCAATTCAATAGCTAGTCCCCTAATCGGCACATTCACACATTCAGACTTACAATTATACCCCCATACATTCCAAACACAGTCGCACTGATCTCAGATTCACCACTTTCATATATAAAGTTAAAAGTTAGTTTTTCACCATTGTGCGATCCATGTTAATCAGTAAATAAGAAAACTCGTTAATATCATCCTGTCTTGAAATAGCGTCATTAGTGTATTTTTAACTTTACATTAGTCTGAAACGACTATAAAGCGCTCTTATTTTAAGGTATCGTTTGGTTGGATTAATCACTTAACTTATAAGACTCCTTATTCTAGGTACAGAACTTAATTTCTAATTACTATTCCTTAAACAAGCCACAACCTTAAATCCTACTTAGTAACTATATGCTAGTGTTCTTACTTGTTACCGTTCTCTTATTGGAACTTTATAATACTACACAATACTCGTTACTGCCTTTAATGTGGTCTATTGCTGATGTTTTAGCAATATTTCACTATCCCCAATACATTTAAAAACAAATATGTGGGATAGTTAAGTTAATTTTATTTTTGTTCTTGGTATCTTATATGAGCCAGGTATTGCATACCTCTTAATGGACCAGAGCCAACAGTAGAAGTTATTTTGAAGGTTTCTCAACGAGAACTGTCCTGAAATTCAGATGGGCGATAAATTCGAATCGCTTACTTCTGCAATTTTAAACACTCTCGTCAACTGGTTGTTTAAATAGGCCACCACATAACACCACCCCTTAGATAATTTTGAGGTAAATTAAAGTCTTTTTCCGCCGACATCAGAACCTAAGTAGGGCAATACTTGGCTGAAGACTTTAAAAAATAAAATGCTGAGTATATTTTTTCTGTAACGTTGTCGATGTGATCATTCCATGTAAACCCTTGATTTAGGTGTATTACAATGAATTTACTTCTGTAGATTTCTTCCAGGCTTGAATCTACCAACATAACAGCAGGACCAAATTCTGAGTCTGCCGTCCCGCAGAGCAAAATTCATGACATTTGACTTTAGTGTTTGTTTTGAGAATGAGGCTGTTAAAATATTGATTTCAATTGTTGATCTCAACAAAAGTCTGTTTTTTCCAAAAGAGATTTTGATTTTCCACTGAAACAGAGAGTTGTGTCATCAGCATACTGTACAACTTTTCCGTGATTTAGTGATGACCCAATGTCCATTCATATAATTGAGAAGCAAAAATTGGACTGAGAATTGGGTTTACGTTTTCGCTTATGGATAGATTGTACTCGAAACGCAGACACTACATTTGTTACACTATTAATTACTCTTTCACGCAATTAATTTAATCGGATCATTATGTAATTGAAAAACAATTATTATACAGTAATAATCCGCTTTTTGTCACCGCCTTGTGTGTCTGATGGTCCATGTTCTTATGCTCTCAAAATAGTCATTAGGTCTTCGATATTGTACCATTTTACTGGCACATAAAGGGTTGGCTTTGAAATTTACATTTTTCTGAAGGTTCAAAAAGAAAAAGAAAATCTTCTGAAGTAAATAAAGTTCAAACTAAAATAAAACTTATTTTTGAAAATAATTACTGGTTTTAAAATTAAAATAAAAACTTCTTGATGACCTTCTAAATTCAAACTTGTAATATATTTCGTCACTCAAAAATGTACAAAGTTCTTACAGCTTGTCTTTTATTCAATTTTCAAAATTCAAAACTTTCACACTCTAATCTGATTTGGCAATTCTTCACTTTAATTTATCTTCAAAATTCAATTTTATTTTGTTACTAATTTTCTTTACTTTACTATATTACTTCTTTTCAGTGTTAGTATTTTTTTACATTGCTGAAAGCATGTGTAACAACCACAAAACTCTTTTAGTATTTTTACATACAATTTTATATACATGTGCTCATTGCACCAAACAAGTTTTTGTATTACATTAAAATTTAATTTTTACAATATTTCTTTCCCTACAATTATTCAAAATAACTAAGAATGAATATTGACTGGACTCCAGTTATTAATTTAAACTTACCCGCAGGTTCGAAGACGAATTAGGAAAAAGATAACTCTAAGCACTTTCAAAGACTACTCGTAACTATTACTTCCGATCAACTGAGACGGGAGGTACGGTACGTCTACCTCACTCCACCACTCAATTTCGTTATCAAACACTGCCAACTGCGATGCGCGCCTCGCTGATAGCAGCCTCTTTTGTACTGTCCAGTCCATATCATTATTATGGGCCTACTCCTTCCAACGGTAAATCCAGTTATCCCAGAATTACAATTTAATACAATCGGTACAATATCATTTATGGTTTATCTCTGCATCATAGGATAGATTCAGCTGAAACGTCCATCAGCAATGATACACATAATCCAATTGCAAAAATGATGTTTTTGTAGCAAATTAATTCTGTATGAATATGCCAAATCCCTGTAGCCATATTTAATATACATAACTGTAACATAACTATATTAATATGTTTCACAATAGCTTCAATGGTTTTCCTTTGGGCCTGATTATAATGTAATAATCTCTAAATTGTAATTCAAATGCGTAAACTGTCCTGGTGGAATGTTTAAAAAGACTTTTATCCATTTTCCGATCTTGGGGGTAACGGCTGTAACTGAAGTTTTTTTATTAAAAAATATCACAATCTAAAACCCATTTAGCCACCAAAAGGACGAAAACCCAAAGTACTAAGCATGACAAACGACATGTACAAAATTATTTTTTTGCTATAGCTAAAATGTATTAACAATACAGGACAGTCAAAAGAGATGCTCTGAGGTGAGAAGTCATGGTTCAACCCGCCATTATCTGGTAATTAATGCAGTGTTTTCCTAACAACAACAGAACATTTTTTACAAAGTATCCCGCAAGGCAAAGCTTCGACACAGCTCGTGTTTGCTATGGTAGTTAATACTCAGAGATAAACGCGCATTGTTTACAGACTCAGTTTTTTAATAGTTTTATTAACTTATAAACGTTAATCGTTGTTCATGTGTTAGCCATACTAAACTATAGATAATAGTAAACAAACAAACAAAAATATAATACAAAATAGGGGGATCTAAATTACACAATATTTATTTAAACAATTTTGTAAATTTATGAATGTATCTGAAGTGATCTACTAATATGTATCTATTGAAAGTTACTCCGAAAACTATGCTAACACGATTAAATTCTGTAAATATTTCCGCTAAAATATATACTACTTGTAATGAAAGAAAACAGCAAGCAACCTTAAATCGAAAGCTTATTAAATCTTAAACGTGGATACCGAAGTTCGAATTGTTTTTCACATTTCCAATTAAGGCCGGAAACCATAAAGGCTTATGTAAAGAATCGATTCATGTATCAGTTCTTTCCTCCAAAAACATATATTCAATATTGCTTCCTTCTCTCTGAATGATTAACACACGTAACATGTATATAACAAGAATCTGTATTTTCCGTCATAATTATACCAGAAAATATAATGTAGGTATAGGTATTATAGGCATTCTCAAAACACCTTGTCCATATTTAAAAGAATAAATATATTACCAAAAAATATGGTGCTTACTATGTCTCGTTGAAATTTAAATTAATCAAATCAATATTTAAGCCAACTAAAGCATTTAAAACAAAAGGAAATGACAAATATATAGATATTTTCGTGGCCCTACCTCTGCTGCTTACATGTTTATTGCACACGCTGTCATAACTTCAGTATCGTAATGTGAGATAATGACACAACATGTCACATTTGTGATACTGAGGGTGGTTTCATCTTAATACAAAATTCTGGAGATATTCCGTTTTAAAAATACATATATTATAAAAAATGTTTCGTATGTCTGACAATTAAATTTCACCAGTGTTACCGATTACGACTTATTAATATTAAAAAGATTATTAAGCTATTTTAGTATTTCACAATTATTACTTCAACTCCACTATATAAACTTTACACACATTTATAACTATTAAATACTGTAAGAGTAGTTAGCTCGCATTTTGTTTTTAAGTAAAGTTTTAACACAGACTGTAATATGATGTAATCAGATTAATTATAACGTTGGATTAATTATCTGTATTTATGGGAGTTGATTACGACCGTCACAGATAAATCCTATAATGCCTTAGGTAATTGTTTCATACATAATAACAACATGTTCACTATAAAAGCCCTATTATAACCCTGCAAAGTCTGGGCTTGCCTCAGTTCTAACAACTGGAGTAAGCTGACTGTTATTATATAAACAGCATTACTAAGTAAACAAAATTGTAAATAAACACATAACCTGGAAACATCACACATGCTCACGTAATATGGCCCTAGATGCAGATTGATATTGGTTAAACATGTAAATGTTGGTTGGGCCGCAATTGCGGTCGATAGTGATTGCGGTCAGCCGAATATTGCCTCTTACAATATTTAGAGATTGCCTGAGCTGCCTCAGTGCTAACATTCTGTTGGCAAGTTTGGATAACACACATACGGTGAAGCTACTGTACCAGACTCTTACAATATTTAGATATTGCCTGAGGTGCCTCAGTGCTAACATACTGTTTGGCAAGTTTGGATAACACACACACGGTGAAGCTAACTGTACCAGACTCTTACAATATTTAGAGATTGCCTGAGCTGCCTCAGTGCTAACATTCTGTTGGCAAGTTTGGATAACACACATACGGTGAAGCTATTGTACCAGGACTCTTACAATATTTAAGAGATTGCCTGAGCTGCCTCAGTGCTAACATTGTGTTGGCAAGTTTGGATAACACACATACGGTGAAGCTATTGTACCAGACTCTTACAATATTTAGAGATTGCCTGAGCTGCCTCAGTGCTAACATACTGTTTACTGTTGGCAGGTTTGGATAACACACATACGGTGAAGCAACAGCATCACGATCCGCTTATTTGTTTTATAATGATCTAAACACTCGGTTTTCTACTCTTTTACATTCCTACAAGTATAAAAATAAGTGTAAATCAGTGAAATCACATTACCAACGCCTACACACAACTTCTCTTTAATATTTCATTACTTCCAAACATTTCTATCCCTACAACTTTAATTTGTATTGACAATGGACTAAGTGGGAGTTTTTAATTTACCACCCAACTTAGCCTAACTTAAACTAACCTAAGGTTACATAACATAACCTTGCCTCATTAATACAGATAAACAGATTTGCTCCAAAATATCAATGTTTAGGTGTCGAAATGATTACAAAACACGTATAAATATTCCAAAGTTGATATTTAAATATTATGGAAATATATTTTCTGATTGATATTAACTGCCCTATGACCCAATACTAAATCATAACATACGAAACGAACACCAGGACGTTAATCGGCATTCTCACAAACATATTTTAAGCAGATTTAATAAATTAGGACTAAACACAAAGTATTTCTAGTGGTCTGTCTTACGCTTAAAAACATTAATTACTTTCATTGCAAAGATATAAGAGGTTTTAATTTATTATATGACCAATGACAAATGCCATTTTAAACATATGAAAACAGTGTTAATACAAATTATATAATAAAAATTTCTAATTATAAACCTCAATATTCATACATATAAGATCAATAAAGTTAATAATGAGAAAGTAGGACCATGAGTATAAATTTAAATATTAAAATACAAAAATAACAATAATTAAATCTTTAAATGAATCAATAACAGAAATAGATATAACATCAATTAACGATAACAAAATATGACAGTAATTAAATAACTAGACAAAACCATAAAAGCAAATAAACATAATAATAACAAATACAAGTATAATAAACAATGGTGTGCATCTTATGATGATAACAGATAGTGAAGAAGTCAGGACTGGTATAAAACAAGGAATTTCCTCATCCCAGATATTCTAGGTTAGTTTGTTTGATCATCTTCCTGAATTTATGTAGGCAGTCGTAATGAAAGTTAACCATTCCATAAAGTGGCACTCGCAAGGGCTCATTAGACGAGGTAGTGGGGGGTTTCCTGTATAATTATAGGGATATGCTTTTCTTATAAAATATTTCAAGTAGATCTTGTTGAAACCAGTGTAAGGGTTAGGACAGGTGGAAATTCCATGAATACATTTAAAGAGATATGAGACATCTGCTACAGGCTCTCCGATGTTTCTAGAGGTCAAAGCTTGACGTCCAGTTCCACTTGATCAAACAGTCACATTCCAGAATTCGTAAGCCAAGCAGGAACCCAATAGTCGAATGAAACGACGTTGGATACCTTGTAGTCTAATTACGAACATATGGATAGCTTGTATATGGCTTATCTTGATATTAACTCTACCACAGATATTACCCACGTGTAGTTGACAAGTACAAAGTAGAAGTGATATAGATAGCAAGATCCCTTATTTCACCACACGTTTCCAGAAAGACTCCATTGGTTGTGTAGTAGTTGTTAAAAATGTGGTGGTTACTTTCTACTGAACGTTATTACTTTACACTTATCAACATTTACAGACATTAGGTTGACTTCACACCAATGTGCAACATGATTAAGAGATCGTTGAAAAAAAACCACAGTTTGATGGTGATTTTTATCGGCGCAAGAACAGTATTTTCGCGTTATTGAAACCACATAGACTAATGCAACTGTTGACTCCAAGACTTTTTCTGCTAATTGCAACGAAAACACAATAAAATATATGTATCTGTATAGTATGTGTATTTGAGTACTAGTTAAGGTAACCAAAACACTATCCAGTATCACAATCCTAGCCAACTCACACGTTATATGGTAAACGTGTCAACATACAGAGTGTCAACAGGTCAACAGATGACTGCGGGATGTGGCGTATTACAATAAACATGTACACAGCAGACCTTACCACTCGGTGAGTAATCGTGCTTGTGTTGGTTTTTGTTGCTAGGAAGGGGGGGGGTTAAGTTATGCAATAGTTCTTAAATTTTCTCAATTTATATTTTATTATTATACAACCTGGAATATATAATCTGTAATTTGTACTCACCTGCAAATGTCTAACTTGTGTCTACTGTTGTTAATATAATGGAAAGAATTTTAATCATATTAAAAATGTAATATTATTATGATACTTATGATGATTGTTTTTACTTGCTTACGCAACACAATTTTGGTTTATTAGTTTTAAAGCTGAAAAAGTTGTTATTGCATTAAATAGTTTCTAAAAATAAATTATTTTGTTTTTTATGTAATCAATGCAATTCTTATCACTATTACAGTTCAAATTTCTTCATCGTTCTCATTTTGTACAAATTTTATTTATATAAAAGAAACATAATAAAATAAATGAAATATAATTTTGATCATCATAATTATTAGTTTACTTTCCTCGTTTTATATTTAACTTCCCTTACAATTGATTCGGAAAAAACAAATCGTGTGCAAACAATATTTTTAAATATTAAAAGTTACATGCCACAGACTCAGAGGCCTATAATTTACAAAAGCTCTTACTGTTTCCAACTTAACTAGCGAATGTGGAATATCAATCGAAACTTCGGCACTTTGCGCCTAAAAGCTTTTCTAAACCTTCTGTTTGTGAAACTTCTGATTTTAGTTTAGCTTATCTGTTTCCACCTTTTTAATATGAACATTATGAAGTAGCCAGTGAATATTTCTGTAGACATTTTATTATGATCATAAACGTAAAAATATTTCAACCCAACTCTTTATTGTCGTATCTATTTTTGAGAAAGTATAAATTACGAATTATATGAGTCTACTTTAAATCTACATCATTACGGTATAAAAAAACTGTACGGTAAATATGTGTTCGTAATCTTAAATATGCTCAATAATTATAAACTAGAGATTAGTGTTTACAAATAGTTTGTCCGTAAAATGAAATCTAAAAAAGTATGTTTTACAATTTAAGCAGTTAATGGAAACGAGAAACTCGAATGGCAATTCGAGGAATAAATATTTAATTAAGTGTTTATAATTTTGATTCAAAAGCTTAATGGAAAATTAGCCAATGAAATTCGGAAAAGTCCTTTATGATACCTATTATAAGTTTAAACCATTTTACAATGTGTAAAAATAAAATAACGTATTTTCTTCCATTTTATTCTGGTATAAATAACTGAGAAGATGCAATGATTAAGCATAAATCTTACGTTTATTCCTTACATATGAGTAAAACATTTGCAAAATAAACTATGTTAATATCAATTAGATTTATTTCGCCTTTTACCATGTGTTCGTAGTTATTAATAAACTATTTGAATTTTTGAAATTTGTATACTTGCTTAAGCCGTTTAGTTAAAAAAAAATCTTTTAGAAACAGTATTTTTTGTTGTAAGTTAAAAAAAAACACAAAAGTGTTGGTCGAATGCTCAATATTATAAAAATTATTTTTTAAATAAAATATTAAATTGTAAAACAACATTTCTATTCCAAATTGGAGTATTTAAATTATAGGTAAAATACAAACGATCGTTCTTCACAGACAATACTATATTCGGAGATTGTGGCATTCAGTTTGATAACATGTTAGATCAAGAAGTCGCTAAGTGAACATTGCCATGCCATAGCGAGTCAGCCTCAAATGTCATCTGACTAGTTTTGTGCACTTCGCAATAAATTAATTTACCTTATACCTTACCTTAACCTGTACAATCTGACGTGTATCTAAAACCACGTTGACTATTTTCTTGATAAAACGCCGTGGATGCGTTATTCAATTGTTGTGAAGTTTGTCTCTTCTTCTTGGATTTTACGTTTCATTTTTCTTTTTGTTGTTTGGGATTACGCGCCCGGTAACATGATTTTTCCTGTTTCCGTGGTTCATACTGCCTCGTGTCACTGCGTGCACAATTATATTGTTGCGATTTCTTAGCAATTTTTTTTCTAGCAAAATTACATTTTTGATCAGTTTTGGTGTAAACATCTGTTGACAGAAGATGGCTCTCTACCACGGGGTCGAAATATTTCAAGAATGTAATTGTATAAGCAATATTTCTATTATGGTGTAAATGGTCGTATCTATCTTCTTGTTACTCAATCTTAAATCTTGGCGTCATTTACGAGATGAAAAGAGACTTACAACAAGAATCAATTTACCTAATATCTTAATGACGGTCAAGACCGTTATAGTGTTTTGTCTGTGTTTTGTCAGGTTGTCTCCTGAATATAGATGACCTTCTATAATCGCCTGATTAGAATTGCTCGAGACTCGTTAGAAATACTTTCTATACGGTTTACTTGGCACAACTTGAACAACTTGCAGTCCAGTATTACAGCTCAATAGAAATAATAATAATAATGCTAGAAAGGTTTAACGATGAGAATGAAATTACATGTGAATGCTGTTAATTAAATACAATAAACTTTGAACTAATGTTTCTAAACAGTCTGTTAGTACCTTAATAGTAAATCACGCTGTTTCTTTCTAAGTTTAAATCTATTGATATTAGTGTGTATGTAATATAAATGATAAAACCAAGTAGTTTATCAACATCGTCTTAAAGATTTTGGAGATATTTATAAGTTACTTCTTATTAAATCAGTAGCCATTTGTTATAAAGCCCTTAGTTAAAATAAAGAAATCCACACTCACTGTTAGGGATACAAATTACGTGTAGTACAATGGGTAAACCACGATTATACGAACCATATTCCAATATCCTTTCAATTCCACTGACATAAATATTTATGACCTGTCAGAACATTTGTTCCCCCGACTGAGTTAGCAGAATATCCCTTAGTGTAAAACCACACTATACTTTTTCCATTAACCAGCTGTTTTGCTTTAACCATGCATATAAAGAAAAACATATAAACGCATAAACATATCAAATGTACGTATCAGAACAAATTATCTTAAAATCTTTCATAACTTGGGCTTAGATCACTTTCGTATGCAACTCAAAACAAAGAAAAAATAGTTTTATGATTTTAATATCTTAAAATCTAACCAGGAACAGGTTATCATATTAATTCAGGTTAAATAAGTAAATAAAAATACCTTACACCTGAGTGATCGTGACTACACTTTAGCAACTCACCGTGGTCACGTGACTAATCGTTAACCTGCTTCACTTAAAAGTTAAAATGTACGACTGGTATTCCCAGAATCACACTTTAATCTTTCTATATACTAAAGTCGCCCAAGACCGTCTTAGGCAGGTGCCACCCGGGACATTGAGGCCCCGCACCGACATTAAGTGTGCCAGATGTATAATATACAGGTAATATCATATGAGTTTAAGAAAAAACAACACCTACTGTAACAACAAGCAGTCTAGTATGATAGTGTTGCCAGTTTACATTCATAGTCCTCACAAAACGTAGCATCAGCTGTCATGGTTTGTTTGTCCCAATAACAAGGCAAACTTTGTATAAAGTGGTTTGAAACCTGCTGTATAGTTGTTTACAGTGTGCAGTAAATTGTACATTAATAAACTTTTACACTGTTTTAAGACAGTAACAACATAACAACACTAATGGTTATGAATTATTTTTAATTATTTCATTAATGAAAACTACATAGGCACAAACATTTATACTGGATATATTCCTAAAGTTGAAGTTTGCCTTTTTCTAATTAGTTTTACTATTTAATTTATTAAATTATTGTTAATAATATTTCATGTGGTCTCTTGTGTAAGACATATGTAATTATTAGTAAAATAGAATTCATAGAATCGATGTACAGATAGTTGCTGGAAAGGAAGTCTTGTATTACAATTCGAGACAAACATCCTCCGGATGTAAGTGGATACGCACATCCGCCCAGACACCGATGGTGAACAAACAGGAAATGCTTGCTTAAGCCGCGGAAATGCTTATATATAAAAAAACCGTGCGACGAAGTAAGGGTGTTTCATGCTGATATGAAAAATTGGTACTCACCAATTATGATGAGAGATTTTGCAGAGGCGTGGTCATGAGCTGGCGGGAGAATAACATCAAAACTGAAGAACAAGGAGGAGAGGAGGGAGTCGAGGACGGGAATTCGAAAAGCGACGTTCGGGAGTGCTAGTGCTTGTGTTTCGTGTGCGGAAAAATATCTCTAGGCGTAATAAGTGTGAAGTGGAATAAAATGTAAGTAATTTTAGGAACTTAGTATATATCAGTGTTCATTAATCATTTTACAATTCCATATCTATTTAAATGTTCACAATTTAAAAAATGTAAATTCATGTAAAATGTTTAGCTATTTTTAAAAGAAAGTTTTTCACGTTAGTCCATGAACTCTTAATTATTGCAACACTACAAAATTACTTGTAAATGTTATAATGAATTAAATTAAAAATAAATTGTAATGAATAATTTAATATTAAATATGTCTTCAAAGTATTAAGGTATTAAAATTTGTGCTTAATATATAGGTTGACGCAATAATTTGTTAATTAAAATTTTTAATCAATTTAATGAGATGTTGTCACAAATAAAATATGTGTTGCTTCATTTGAGGGTATTGTACTGCCAATCCTAACCTATTATTAAATCCTCTCACAGCAAACCCTTGCTTATAATATATCACAACATTAATCTTAAACTAAACCAAACTTAAAAACCTTACACTTGTTATCGGCTGTCCACATCACGCTTATGTGATATACACTCATTATTGTATTGAATGGGAAGGGGGTTGCAACATAGGTGCTAGTTTAAAGAGCCCGCAGTAAAACTTCGTACCGGGGCCCGCACAAGCTATGGTCTGCCCTGATATCGCCTTATGAAAAAATCGAGTTGGCTGAACACTTTTATCAATTTGTACCTGGACACCAAAGGCTTTTTCTAGAGTTTTATTCGGTAACAATACAAGATTACTTAATAATTTCGAACAATAGTAATTTTGTCGTTGAAATATTCGTGCTTAAAAGTTTAGTTTAATGTTATATCACCGTAACTAAATAGCAATAAAAGGTGGGTAGGCTAATAAGTTTACAGGCAGTTTATAATATACCTGAAATTATATTGAATAGATAGAAAACATTGACTATGTAACGATTCCTATCTGATGTGTAAAACTGTTAATGGCATAATTTGGAAATGAATGCTACACACAGTGTAATATAGCACTTATCTACAGTATGGTATAGCATAGCCCATTTTGCAGTTTGATTTCTAAGGAAACTAATAGAGCCAAGTATGATGCAATATTTTGTTCGATTTACACTCCCCTTTATGATAAAAATATAACGTGGTCAATGTAAATTCTGTTAGGATGTAAAACTATTAAATTCTTATAGATCCACTGGTTTACATTTACTCTTAAATCTAATTTATCAATAAATTGATATTATTGAATGGTTTAAGTTAATACAATGCTATGAATATATCCCACGATGCAAGCTGGTGAACAAGAATTTCTTATCTCTTTAATGTGTTTTTACCAGAGAACTGGGGCAATTACCGTAGCTAACTTTTATATTGGTAATTGTCTTTTAATTACAAGTTCTGCTAACTGTTATTGTAGTTGTATGTTACAAAAATGTATACTATTATTTTAGGATACTGGGATTAATACTTAACATTGTTTAATTTTATTTCGTATCTAATAAACTATCTCTTAATCTAATACGTCACAGTTAAAGGTTTGTTGCATTACATATCTAATGATTTTATTCCAAAAAAGTGATTTATCGAAATAGAAACTAACATTTACAATATTTGAATACTATATATGAATGAGTACATGTGAGTTAGTTTCTACTATAGTGTAAACCATAGTAATTATACTACTCATGTACCGTATAAAAGATTACACCATTGAATGGAACTGTTTTGTCTTATTTATTGCTTTATTATTTCTTTTACAGTATTAAACTGTTTATTGTTTACATTACAAGTATTTAAACGGTATATTAATCCATTATAAAAACATAAATTTGTTTCTAAAACATAATGTAACTATTGCGGGAAGGGTTAATTCAATTTGAATGTTGAGTTTAGCTCCAGTTCATCTTCCCCTTAGTGCAGACTTGGTTGCTCCAACGTGCTTAAAGCATATTATTTTACTCAATTGTACACTTGATGAGATATTGTGAATGGCTCTTCCCCTAGATTACGCTTTATAGTCTAGACGTCTATAATGTCAAACACATTTAAAGAGTATATTTTAAGCTTTTTAGTCACTGGCTTTTTTAATTCCTTCAAACGGAATCACTCTAGATTGCAGGTGTCAAGTCTGTAACAGCTTGAGACTTCAGACGATTCATTCAAAGACAGTTGAACTGGAGTATAACTCAACATTCATATTGAAGTTTAATAGTTTAATTCAAATAGTAAAAAATGACAAATAAGACTGTTTGTATTCACCTGATTGAAATTCCCAACTAAAAATTCCAGGTAAGTGAAGTAGTCTACGGATACACGTACATTCTGTCTAATATACACGTTTTCTTCGAAAAATTATTGCCATTTCCATTACAAAAATGAGAGGTAATTGGGGTGCATATGAAACATCTCAAAACTCAAGAAATTCTCATAAATTAATCACTTCATCCATACAACGCAAAAATGTGAGGAAAAGTTGCTCAATTTTAAAATGCCTAATTTAATACATAACACTGCCTGCCTTTACATTTTAAATTTAATCTTTACTGTATCCAAATTTTCAATTTTATAAATTCAGAGTAGAAAGATGTACCCAATTATGTTAGTAATACGGCCTTCTGTAGAATCGTATAGAAGGATCTACGTAGACCAATATTACAACATGCAACCTTAACTTGGGGAAGAGGAAAATAGTAAACATCCTGATTTTAGATAAAGTGTCCGCCATTTTGAAACTGCTAAAGATAGACAAAACAAATTTAAATTTTGGGCTTAAAATTAATGTAATACTTGACCTATGTTTATATTTACATTTTTGGTTTATTCGAACCCATGACTATCTTTCAGAAAAGCACCGCCAATTAAAACATTTGAATCTAGTTTTATCATATAGCCAACAGCTTCCTTACTGGGTTTAAATTCACTTAGTGGTTCTAGGTCTTCCCGCTCTTATTAGGCAGATGGTATGTGACACTCAGTACAGTAGAACGGCTCAACGTTGAGTTGGAAATTACAATGTTTAATTTAATATTGCTACTAACTAAACAGTTACCAAGAAAACAAATAACATTATTTTGCAATTCCTATTTTAAATCAATTGTATTTCTATACATGGTCTAAATTATGTAATAAAAAAACTTGAAAATAAAACTTTTGTACAGAAAAATATATTTTAAATGTTATCTAAGATTTTGAGACCAAACCCAACCCTTTATTATTTGTAGGGCTTATTCAAATAATTACTCTAGCAGGTAAAATTTCAATGAAATTAAAATTTTGGTTAAGAGGAGAACGTCAATTATGCTTAGAAAACATTGTGATAAATTTATATAAGATTGTATTCTCTGACAGATACTACATGTGATCATTTTGATTGTTGCAAGAGTATTTAACAGTCTTAAAGTATTCATAACGTAAGGAATCATTGAAATACATAGTTTACAAACATGTAGAAGCACGTAACTAGATTACGTATGTTACTTCGTAAATTGCTTCTTGTAACATAGGCACTGTTTACTGTGAACACCACAAAACTGCTTCATTTATTTTCCTCGATTGAATGCTTTTATTATTTTCTTTTTCTTCGAGGATGTTTAAGCAAATCTATAAAGTAAATAAATCCCATCTTGCCTCCGGATTTTAAGACTTCATGAAATCGTTAGTGTATGATATACTGTTTAATTAAACAGGATATACTTCTCTGGCTGTACTGGTAATACTCTATAAATGCTGCAAGGGAGCCTATAAATTGTTAAATAAGTACTCAGGCTAACACACTACCAAATAAAGCACAGACTGACGATCGCAGGTCGTTCCAGGCGTAACAATAAATATTCATACGGTTATAACCATCTCTGTGTCAGCCATGTTTTCATTTGTCATGTAAATTACTTTTGTGAATTGATCACTTTGGATGATTAGATTTTATTGGATTGAGTAATCCAGTTAAATATCGTATCCATGACCTTAAATTTCCTTCAAAATCGAATTATAAGAAAAATTTGGTTTTCTTAATTAATTGATGTAATATTTTATTTTTTGGAAATATACTAAAATATTTATATATTGCCTTTAAATGTGGGAAAATATAGCTTAGTGTAACAAAATGTTTGTACGGAGTTTTTTTTTTTTTTTTTTTTTTTTTTTTGTTTCAGCCAACCATGTACTTTACACGATAAATCGTGTTTGTGTTTGTGACGGCTGTTGTGAAGTCACAAACTCATCTACATAACACCGATATGTGTTGTAGGATGTGTGTGTGTTGGTATGGTTAGTCCAAATGTGGTGAGATAGGACAAAATATTGTGCTTTTTACAATTTTACAATCTTGGTTAGCGATATTTTAAACAATATGCCGTAATAAATAATTTCTAAGTACGAAATATTAAAGATTAAATGAGTAAGTAGATGGCAGTGTTGAGTAGTTAATATCCTAAACATAACAAATATTAGTTATTTAGTATTTATATGCGAAGGTATTTCTCTATATTAAAAGTAAATTGATAATTTTTTTTATTACAAGTTAAAAAATGTCTATTAGACAAAAATAGTACCAACATTTTTTTAATTGTGTGCCTACCACTTTCTTAATAATAATTTATTTTATTAATCAAATGAATTATTAGTAGTTAGCACAGTAAGAGCAATACACCAATGACACAGCCAAGAACAGTTACCAGAGCGGTGCACACAACATAGTCTGAGGGTGACTGGGGCCTCTCTACATCCTGCGCCTATTAGTAGTTAGCACAGTGAGAACAATAAAACAATGACTCAGCCAAGAACAGTTACCAGAGCGTTGCACACAACATAGCCTGAGGGTGACTGGTGCCTCTATACATCCTGCGCCTATTAGTAGTTAGCACACTGAGAGCGATAAAACAAAGACTCAGCCAAGAACAGTTACCAGAGCGGTGCACACAACATAGCCTGAGGGTGACTGAGGCCTCTCTACATTCCACGCCTCTCACTGATGCCAGTTGTATGTGTGTGGAGAATTACTGATTCGTCTGAACATCGTCAGCTGTTACCGTAAACAAGTATACTTACATTTGATTTCGTTCATATGTTTTCACGTCATATGGGAAAACAGCTGGTGGTCAGCAGTTATGTGACGTCTCCGCCTCACAATATTGGTGTGGGATGCTTTAGTGATTCATTTGCTCTATATTTCAATAACTTCCTCGGTTTGTATATGGCAACTTCAAATATTTTTGTTCTTATATTTATGATTTACAAAGTCGTATCTCACAGAGAACTCAAGTACTTGAGCAAGCGATTGTTGTTCGAGGAAGAGATCTAACAACGTAGCACATATCATAGCTATCTGATGTATTTTCGTAAAACCAGAGGAAGTCGGGAGGAAGTGCTTCATAACCTGAAAATATACAATTGTAGTTTATGTAAATGACAACATAAGGAGTTTTAAACTGTTGGTAAACTAATTCTCGTATGTTTGTTCGTATGATTTTAATAGCTTTTTTCACAAGAGTTATAACCGATCATCTTTATTTTATTATTTTTGAAAACCTTAGGTATAATTTTAATTTATTAGATTTTAATCTGTTATTCAAGACTGTTATTTAGTTCATTTCCAGGGAAACGGATACAGTTGCCATATGCGTAATTTGTCTTCTTACGAGTGGGTATGGGTTTTCTTATTGTAACTAAATATTTCATATCAAATGGCAATTCATTAAAAAATGTATTGACATATAAATTATATGCCTTTTTACAACCATGATTCTTTCTTTGTCTTCAGTCGCATACGAAAGTGGTCGAGATTGTAATGATGAAAGATAATAAAGTCATTGTCGTTAAGCGTACAGAAATAAAACAGCATATAATATATGTGACGGCAAACGTTAATGATGGCAAATCTCACACCATATTTAACACCTGTTGAATCATTTTAAATATTATATCGTCAATAGTATACTTTACACCAAGAACAGGCAATATTGTACGGAAGACAAACTGAGAGAATGGTGTTGTTAAACCAATTACTTTATTTATTTGTTCACGTGTCCCGACTGAATTATATCTGGTGAATTAGTTTTGTTTAATGTCTGAAGTCACTGAACACCTTTGTGGTACACGAGCCGTTGTACCTCACAAGAGCAAACATACCAAACAGAATAGATTATTACAATTAATTAATGATCTACTATTTTATTACAACTGGGCAATTGTTCAAGACTAAATGTTCTTGATGCTGTAAACAAATAAGAGTTACAATAAAATAAAAGGGTTAGTGAAATGGTAATAAGGGTATTTTCTTTGTGCTAGAATAAGGGTTCTCACAAATTGCAAGTGCAATAACTGGTTTTGTACATATTGATTTAAATATAAAGTTTATTATCTGATTCCTATTACGGTGTCACTTTTATATTGCATGTCATTTTTCGACACTAACTGAACATCAGTCATGTTCCACTAGCTAACACTTTCATATATTTCATTGTTTTGCTGTATTTAACTTTTTATGTTGGCTATACTGTCTAGCATCTTTATTTCAGGTTACTATTATTGTTACTACTGTCAAAAGAGGATGGGAAAGCGGCTTTTAAAATTAAAATCTGTCTCGGGTAAAGTAAAACTTGAGGATGGTAAGGGATTAGGTGGGCAGGGTAGGCTAAGTGAGCCTAATATTCAAAAACTGCAGACCTATTATGGCCTGGCTATAAGGCGAAATGTGCAGAGTGTTGAAGAGATGAGAAAGGCAATATGGGCAGTGTACTTTCACACGATGTCATCAAATGATAAACCTACTCATCAGCTATGCCCTAAAGACAATGAGACATGGTGTAAATATAACCTGAGTTTACTGACCAATGAAATGTATGACCATGATAAACATTTTCACATCCCTGAGTGTGTTATGAGTCTTATAAAATCCATATTCAAAGACCTTTCAGAAACCAAACTGTTGGAGCGATGTTTGAAAGGGAAAACTCAAAACCAAAATGAGTCATTGAATAGTGTTATTTGGTCCCTAATACCAAAAAGAACTTTTGTAACTCTGCCTACCCTTAAATTTGGTGTTTACTCTGCAGTTTGTAGCTTTAGTGACGGCTTTTCTAGTAAAATACAAGTTTTGGAAGCATTAAACCTACGTCCAGGGAAAAATTTTGTAAAAGCGATGAAGCGCCTAGAAATAGTGCGAGTGAAGGAAGCGGACAAGAAAGTTCAAGAACTAGAAAAGAAAATAAGGAACAAGAGAGCTTTGAAAATAAAACGCCTTGAAGACATGTTTACACAAAGTGAAGACCCAGATAATCCATCCTACAGCTCAGGAAACTACTAGGCTATTGTAGTTAAGACATTTTCTTCGATTCCCGTAAGTTGGTTTTTTTTCTATTTAGATGCAAGTTTTCTCAGCCATTTATGAACTCAGACCTCTCAAATTTTTACCACTTGTACTTTGTACTATAATCTAGGTCCTGACCAAAGGGTTTTACAAAATAAAAAGTATTATCTTAGAAATAAAATATATTTTGTGATTTTTTTAGTTTTAAAAAGGTGAACTTTTTAAAATTATTTTTTTAGTACTAAAAGATGATAAATTGTAATTTAGGTTGGTCACGAACTATAAAAAGGTGTGCTTTTAAAGACAAAAAAAATCAAAGCTCTATAATGACTCATTATTTTAGAAACCTGCATTAAGTTTATATGGACTAAGATAGGCGGTAACAGTCCCCTTAATGTGGCTCGAGATACACACAGTGGCGTAACTAGAACTTGGTCTCGTGGGGGGTGAATCTGATTGATGATCACACTATACCACGGGGTATGGAACTGATCTAAATTAATGTAATTTAACATAGGCCTAATCTAAAGTAAAACATTCAGCTGTTGATGAATGTCATTAAAAGACTTATGTTAAACATAATAAATAACATGGTACAAGAATTTTGGGAAGGTTCACAAAATTGCTTACGATTTCTATCAATAAAGATATAACAGACATAGGCTACACTCTACCCAAGTCCAAATTACCCTAACCTACAGTATTTAAATTTATTTTTGGAATAATTTATACACAATATCATAATATAATTACTTAACAGTGTGATAAGACGAAAATATAAAACTTATAAATATATTAGTTATTTATACCACCTGAGCTATCAGAAAAAAGGTATATGTAGAGTCTGCTCACTTTACATACAGTTCTTCAAACTGTTTACAAGAAAGGAAATATTTGAATGAGGCTTAACACCTTTTGTAAACCTACTTAACTGTACTCTTGACACTAATTGTTCTAACTGTTACTTTAGTTATAAGTGTAAATTCTACTTTCCACACAGACATTACTTTGTCTAGACACTGGTACTAACTCTGCTGTCGGCAGTATGCCGGAGCGTCTGGAACAGGAAACTCACGACTTTTAGATGCTACCGTATTTTTATGTACAGATTAATTGACGAACTTATAACGGATGAGTGTTTAAGACAGATTTATGATTGTAGACTACTGACTCACTTAAGTAACATTCACTATTCTTGTTACACTGAAATCTATCACACCGATCTGTCATTAAAGTGAGCATTTACAAATATATGTTAGTGTACTTTAGCTTCGAGCTATGTAATGTACGCTCACTGATTTCGAAATCCTGATTGGCAATCTTTTCATCATCTCTAAAAGAATTAGTTTTATTGTTTTCGATACTCAAATATAGAACAAATTGTTTTATAGACAAAATAATATTAAAGTTGTATTCAGTTGAATAATATATAATACTATATGTATCATACGTGTATGAAATTGGTACATACAAACCTGCGCATAATTGACACATAAATTAAGGGTAATACGCTCACTGATTTTGAAATACTGATTAGCTTTCCCTTCATCATCTCCAAAACAAATGGTTTCATTATTAAAAAATAAATAAAAATATGGAACAAATTGTTTATTAGATAAAATAATATTAAAGATATAATACTGTGTGTTTATCATTTGGGTGTGAAATTGGTACGTACAAACCTGCGCATAATTAACGCATAAATTAAGGGCAATATAATATTTGTTGAAACATTCTGCAAACACTTTTTATAATTAACACTGTTTACTACCAAAAAGTTGTTTAGCTATTGGTTTTTTATGTGCAGAGATGGGCGAGCAGTCTTTAGACTTTGGACTTTAGATCTGAGTTAGAGATAGCGCAGTGTCCAATGTTATGACCTTAACACTATCAGTACCATCGACCTTGTACTGTATCGACTCCCCCCTCATTCTGTTTGATAAGATCCTCGCATAGGCTAGTGGCTTACGACGCGGGGCAGAATATGGCTTAAAAGTAAATAGGCCTAACCTTTAAAAAAGTATTAAAAATAATTTCATACCAGCAACAACTCAAAAATATTAATTTGGTTTTTTATACGTCGAAAATAGATAAAAATGTATTCCGTAAAAATATTAAATCCTTATAAGATATTAATGATTTTCAATAAGATTATTAATAAAAATGTCCATAGCCAGAACCAATATATAAGTAATACGTTTCTGTCAAAAAGACGAATCTAGTTTGTGGAAAATATGCTCAGAAATACACTTGCAAGAACAGTGAATATATCATACCACATGTACGAGTCATTAGTCTGTAGTTCAATACTACAAATGTTAAATTTTTTAAACCGATAAAGTTTTTTTGTATGTTTTACCAATACCGGTAATACTTGAAACATTACATTTTTGTACAACCCTCAAATTTAGGGTGAAGTTGTGTTAGTGGGTGTCGAGGGCCGGCTTTTGCCGGCATTCACAAATATGATAATGCCTTGAGTGACGGTAGACACTAAACGGAACACAAAAAACATACAGCATTGGGCCACAGTGAAAGTTTGTTGAGTTATAATTGTTGTAATGTATTGTGTCAACACTTCCCACCGTAGCTAAGTTACTTGAACAGCTGTGAAGTCGATTGGAGGTTAACTATTTATAATGTGTGGTTGTCAAGTCATCAAGATTAACATTGTCTCTTACGAGGCTTAGAATTAATTTGAAACACATATTTGAGTGAATAAATATATTTCAGTACAACATTCAAGTTTTATATTTTACGAGAGTTTAGCGAATGGACATAGTACAAAATTCACTGCAGAATACATTATAAAGTTACCTAACTTTAAATAAGTATGATAAAAACCTTACTGTTACCAGGTATGGAAATATTTGTTAAAAGCTTTACTTGATGTAAGAGAATGGCTGCAACAGTATAGTTTATTATTAGTAACATTTCGTCTCTGCAGTGCAATTATTTAAGTGGAAATTAGTTTTTGACTTTTGTATCTTTTTTCAGAAAAGCTCTCAAATTTATTTTAATTAATCGTTGTACATTTTGTTTTATTTACAGAATCTAGTTTTAGTTTATTTTGCTCAGAGTTTCTTAGAGTGGAAGAGAGGTAGAAAATCGGGAGCGTGGAAGGAAATGAGCGTAAAACAACGATAAACTCTGACTTCACGGGTTTCCTGTTAAATACGGATAAAAAACTACGTTCTTAACCTTCTTTAATGGCCCTCGACGGTAATCGGTATTAATACGTGGAAAGTCCTCTTCTACGGTTGGTATTGTCAGAAACACTGTCAAAATTCTCTACAGTTTAACCGCAATATGATAATAGTACAATAGGACTGGTGAGCAAGGTCATACTACGCACTCGTACAGATACAACCTGGAACTACGCAACTTTAATTATACTGCGGAAGAGATATAAGGCATGGTAATAGTACAATAGGACTTGTGAGCAAGGTCAAACCACGCACTCGTACATATACAACCTGGAACTACGCAACTTTAATTATACTGCGGAAGAGATATAAGGCATGGTAATAGTACAATAGGACTTGTGAGCAAGGTCAAAACCACGCACTCGTACAGATACAACCTGGAACTACGCAACTTTAATTATACTGCGGAAGAGATATAAGGCATGGTAATAGTACAATAGGACTTGTGAGCAAGGTCAAACCACGCACTCGTACAGATACAACCTGGAACTACGCAACTTTAATTATACTGCGGAAGAGATATAAGGCATGGTAATAGTACAATAGGACTTGTGAGCAAGGTCAAACCACGCACTCGTACATATACAACCTGGAACTACGCAACTTTAATTATACTGCGGAAGAGATATAGGGCGTGATAATAAGGTAAACTCGGAATTATGGGGATGAAATTATTTTTAGATTGGAATAACTGTTATTGAAATAAAACTTGGTTTCTGAAGATGGCAAATTTTTAAAAGTCAACTTTAAGTACAAAAATAAAAAAAGCCAACATACCAGTACAAGAGAGCAAGCAAACATTCACTAACATCATTCCATTGTGCGGTTTTCTTCAAATCAGGAAACCTGTGGACGATTGTACATTACGGAATAGTGCAGAAAATCCAATGGCATTGCAGGTTAAACTTTATATATGTAATACATTAATTTGGATTTTATTACAAGACATCTAAGACAATTAATGAATAGTTGCGGTTAGCTATTAATAATTCAGGGCTTTTTTAAATCCGCAATAAAATTAATACAATCATTAAATTCCCTGACACGTTTTTATGGAATGTATAGTGGTTTCTCAACACCCACAAAGGAAATCAGACAATTCATTTAATAATTATAGCAATAGATTTATTCCAGTCACTTTTAACAATTAGTGCTTCAGTTAATTAAAACAAAGAGACACACGTGCAGGGCATACTAGCTTAATTAACGTGAATAAACGTCAACATCACGTGACCGGAAGGTTAACAACACCCTTTTACACACTCTCTCTCTCTTTATTACTGAACCGCAATACCGGTTGTAATATAGATATTTATACAGAGTAGAGTAGCACATCTGATCTGTACTGTACAGATATTTTGTAGCATACACAATTTCAATCTCCATGACGGATAGTATAAAAATTATTTACTAAACTTATCCCTAATTTTTACAAATGATTTGATTACATTTCTTGTAGGCAGATAGCTTGATGATAGATTTATTAATTACGTTTTACAAATGTAAATGAATGACAAGTTACTGGGATAATCAATAGATTCACTCTAATTATAAAGCTGTAGTTTCGTAGTTAACACGTCGCGCAGTTTATTTATCCAGTTAAGTGCTATTTTGGAACCCTTATCAATCATATAATAATAAATATCAAGCCAGGACATATAACTGTAAGGGTTTTAAGAAAAAAATAAAATGAAAATCACAGTTGTCTTGTTAATAATATCTGGCTTATAATTAAATAATCTACAACGAATAAACTCTGTATTCCTCCGTGTGTGAAATGAGTGAGATTTTTAATTTTGTTTTGTAATTAGTGATATCACAATATGTAACTAATCGCTAAAGAATGTTAGGTTATTAATTACTAGAAATAGGTATTTTTTATTACTTTTCGACGAATTCATAAACGATTTTTTTGTGTGTGTTTGATCGAACTTAATATGAAGTATAAGTTTTGTATATGAAACATTCTGGTATAGATAAGGAGCGACTGTCAGGTGTGTACGAGTAAACTGTGCTTCTGTGAACTGTCTGTAAGTTTAAAACTGTAAAATATTTACTCTTTCTCTAGTGCTCAGTTGATTTTGGAAGATAATTGTAATTGTACTGTTGTGTTATATAGTTATGTATTATGGACTATTATATATTATCTGAGTGTCGTAGTCATTAGTATTACTATTTTAGTATGTAGTAAAATGTAATTTGTTGTCATAGCACCATCTGAAAGTTTTAATATCACTTTACCTGTGTCTGGTACCTAGGCATAAGCTAACTTCTTAAGTATCCTACGGTTTATGAAAACCCATCAAATCAACTACGTCATCCAAAATAGCCGCGTAAAATCCGTTAAAACGAAGGTTTTAGTAAAGAATACATTATTAAATAACTTGTAGAAAATATTTGATCGAAAAAAATGAATTATTATTGGAAAATTACAAAAACAAACAAGAAAATAAGAACAAAGTATAACTAAATTCATACATTAAAAGTGACTTAGAAACCATATTCACAAAATAAGAAACCCCTTATTAAATGAAGAACACCAACTGGCATTTAACTTATATATTTCACCTTATGGTAAAACAACGTAAATCAATAATCCTAAATAAATATTTAAAATTTTATAATACCAGTATTTGTATTGTTATCTCTGAGAAATGATAAGATCTGTCTTATTTAACCCAAACATAAAATGTTAGTTGTTTATTTTGTACATTATTACTAGAACACTAAATTGTTTCTATATCACTAGAACAATGTTTGTGTTAGACCTACCCAACGCACATCACACTCAAATAGTTATTTTGTATATTATTACTAGAACACTACATTGTTTCTATATCACTAGAACAATGTTTGTGTTAGACCTACCCAACGCACATCACACTCAAATAGTAATATTGTACAGGGTGAATATAAAGTCAGGACCCCCCCCTCTATTTTCTTCTATAGGTAATATAAGGAGATATCCTTTGGGTAGTGGTGCAATGTGGAAAGGAAGTTTCATTTTATGACATTGAAAATTTTTTTGGTCCCCCAAAAATGCGAAATTTTGGGGGAAACCCAAAAATTTCAAATGTAAACCCCTATCAAGTGACCCCTCATTTTAAAGAGCATGAAAAAACTTAAATAGTGGTGAAAACCAGAGATCGCTATCTCTTTTCCAACAACATAGCCAATAAAAATTGTAATTAAGTCTTTACACCTAAATTTATTTTGTTTGGGTACAGTTTCCATCTGCGTGGAAACAGCTTTATTGGTTGTTTGTGTTCTCAATGAGTGAGGCATGCAATGGATGAAGAATCCAATATTAGAAAGTAAACTGATAAGGAGTTTATTGTCAATGAGTGACTGGGCTTTCCCGGTTCGAAGTACAGTTAGTAAAAACTAGTCCATTTTTGCTTATTTTGAGAAAATCTCGTTCAAAGTTTTAATATTGTACAAAACGTACATTAATTGTAATTATTGCGTAATTTTCAGTAGGTTTGTTCTTGAGTTCAATAGCTACACCTGTCCACTAGTTAAATAAAATTATTTAAGTAATTTCATGATTTCTGGATATGCAATTTTGCAGTAAAAAACTTATCAAACTATAATTTCTCAACTTTTTGGGATAGGAATTTCCAGAAGGATGTAAAGTAAACAGAAACCATTTAAGACTATTTTTATTTATTTAAATATTGTGCACAAAAACTTTTCCCAGAAGAATATTTTTGCGCTTGCAATGTTTTTCCCACTTCTTCCAGCCATTGTCTCATTCCATATAGCACAATATACTTGCTTGGTTACACTGTAATCTGTCATATTGTACACATTCAACTTTCTTGTATAGAAAAATGAACTTATAGATGCTCTGGGACATGTAATGACATTCTCTAAGTCAAAAAGTAATACTTTTCTTTATGATATTTTTTTTATTTCTCCAAATAAATCACTGGATGAATTACTTTCTAAATCACTCTGTGCCATTTTTTAATTTCAAAAATTAAGAAATATTCACATCAAAATCAACTGGACTATCATCAGTATACATAACCTCAATGTAAATAAATCGTCAGAACACAATAAGCAGTATGAGTCAGCTGATGCATTATTATTTATAATAGACAGTAGAGCTGACACCAACAGCTGATCATGTAGCTGGAACATTGGCACTTTCGTATCTTTATTATTATGAAACATACGACAATGAGAGTTAGTGCATTAGATAGAGAGTGTTTTAAATAGAATAATTGCAAAATAAACTCAATTTTCATAAAAATATTAGTTGGAACCTTGTCAAGCCAAGGTAGCGAGTAGTTATTATCTTAGTAGAGTAGTTATTATCATTATTATCCAGTGGTATTGTGTGGTTACTGTTCCGTGAAGTATTTTGAGAAGGTTATATGTGTTTTAGTGTTATTACAATAATTTATTTAGATGCACTTTCGCATTGTGAGTTTTAAATAATATTATCTAACTAATACTGATTACGAGTAAAAATGGCACGTAGTCACGAAGATAAAGTAGAAATGATATTTACTTACGGGGCTTCGAATGAAAATTATCATGAGGCAGAAAGGCGGTTTAATTTGGCACATCCTGATAGACCTGTGACAAAGAAATACTTAAGAACTTTAGTAAATAAGTTCCGAGAATTTGGTTCCATCAAAGATGCCCCACGCTCAGGTCGGCCTCCTTTAGGTGGTGACAAACAGTTCGAAATTTTTGCACAATTTGTTGAAGATCCGCAGCAGTCCACCAGATTAGCAGCAAATCTTTGTGATGTTTCCCAAATGTCTGTGGTAAAGTTACTGAAAAAAAAAAAATAAATTTCACGCCTATAAAACTAAGCTTATCCATGAGTTTAAACGAAGACGATCCAGACCGTCGTCTACAATTTTGTGAAGAAATGGAAGCACTAATTTCTGCTCATCCATTGTTTGTTCGAAACGTTGTGTTTAGTGATGAATGTAGTTTTTTCGTCAATGGAGATGTGAACAAACACAAAGGTACTGGGACACAGAAAATCCCCATGTTTTCCGTGAATCTCGCACGCAGTACCCAGAAAAAGTTAATGTTTGGGCCGGGATTTTTGGGAATCACATTATAGGACCATTTTTTATTAATGGAAATCTCAATGGTCAACTGTATTTGGAAATGTTACAAGAATCAATTTTTCCTGCAATAAATACTGTTATTAGGGAGAATCAACATGAATTTGAAGAAGAACTCGTTCATTTCCAGCAAGATGGTGCCCCATCACATTTATCATCGTGCTGTACGACATTTCCTGGGAACTCAGCTACGTGGTCAGTAGATTGGTAGGCGTGGTGTAATAGAATGGCCTGCACGGTCTCCGGACCTTACACCCATGGACTTTTTTCTATGGGGTCACATAAAATCCGCAATTTACAAAACACCAGTAGCAAACATTGAAGATTTAAGAGACAGGATTATTAATTCTTGCAACCAAATACCACCTCAGACTTTCATAAACGTCAGAGAGGCGTTCACCCTACGCTTGTCACACTGCCAAATAGTAGGAGGGCTTCAGTTTGAACATTTGATTCGACTTCGTGACGTGGTGAGTTATTAAAATTGTTTTGGTAATACTGGCTATTATTTCGGATTAGGAAAGAGATAGCAATCTCTGGTTTTCACTACTATTTAAGTTTTTCATGCTCTTTAAAATGAGGGTCACTTGATAGGGGTTTACATTTGAAATTTTTGGGTTGCCCCCAACATTTCGCATTTTTGGGGGACAAAACATAATTTTCAATATCATAAAATGAAACTCCCTTTCCATATTGCACCACTACCCATATGATATCTCCTTATATTACCTAGAGGAAAAAGTAGAGGAGGGGGTCCTGACTTTATATTCACCCTGTATATTATTACTAGAACACTACATTGTTTCTATATCACTAGAACAATGTTTGTGTTAGACCTACCCAACGCACATCACACTCAAATAGTTATTTTGCAGTTGTTACTTGTTTTTTTTATTGTTATATTTGAAACAGACTAAATTTATTGTAAACATAGATTGTTTCCTTATAAAAACTGAAATTTTATTTTTATAATATAGAAAATTTATCCTCGTTTCACTATTTTTTCTAGTTTGTTTTTGTACCAAAGCACGTGATCCAAAACTTTATTTTAATATAAACAGTTACTCGTAGCATTTTGATGACAAAATTAAAACATGTTATTGTAATATTAATGGAGCTAAATTAAAACAAACTTTTAGTTTTGGACTCAAGGCAAGTTATACTTATTTTAAAAATGTTTAGTGTAAAGTGAAATTTAAAGATTTTCAAAAAGCATTTTAATAGTACCAAAAGAATATTTAAAGGCCTTGTTTTTTTTTTGAAATTACTACGCTAACCCTTTAAAATAAACTTAAAATAATTTAATCTTTACCTAAGATAAATACAATAAATAATATATACTGTTATTATACTTTAACTTATATTGTAATATACCTGATATTGTAATAACTTTTATAATTTCATAAAAATCACTGCACTTATAAAAAGCTAATTATAAACAAGTATTAAACTATTTTATATAGTTAGATCAGGTATCGGATCCACACTAATGAGAATTGAGGTTAACTCAGATACGAGACACTGAATTAAATGTTTGTCAATACTTAGCTTTTACCTTTAAGTAATTATGTTATGAGTGATTTTGTCATATATGCTAGAGTAATGAGTAACTGGTAATTAATACTAGGCTATATATACATAAATAGTTCCAAAAGACTCAGCTATACTTTATATACATACGCTAGTTTTTGAAAGTAAATAATATCACCTACTCGGCCTACAATATCTATGTAGTAATGAGTTATACGGTGAATAATCTGTGTTTGACACATTTTGAAAAAGTTGTTGTGAAATTATTGTTACTCAATATTAAAATATTATGTTTATACATATAATATGCTATATCATAACTTTATTTGTAATAACTATTTCTAACTAATAATGTTAGTTATAACTTAAAAGAGAAATAGAACTATATTAAATCATTCCTTAACGATGTAATTATGTTATCATGCACACATATTATGCATGCTTAAAGGATTAGTTATTATAATGGGATAGTTTTAGCACTTATTAACATCCATAAAGTCTTACAGAAACATAAAAAAATGTCAGTTTTTTATTTTTTAACTTAATTTTCTGGGAGCTGAAATTATGGATGCCAGTACATCATCTTACTCTGACTACTAGTAGGTCTTGGAGTTGTTAACAATACAAATATCATGTTTAATGGAGTTTGTGTGTTACAAATATAACTTGTAACGTAATTAATCGTTTTTCTCTAAACAATGTTGATATGGCGAGGTTATTACTCTTGTTTAGGCGAGCCAGAGTCAGAAAGTAGAATTACATTAATTATAAATTATGAGTTTCTTTGAACTCTCCTGTTAAAAACACTACAACAAAGTGAAAACTGTATTCCCTTTGGTTAACCTTTGTAAGTGCAAAACGACTTAAATATCTTAACTTAAATTACTTTTATTTATTCATTTAAAACAAACATTTTAGATTACTAAACAATTATAACATGCGCTAGTAAGTTGTATGTGTTAATAGGAGTCGTATAAAGTAAGGGGATATTATTATATGGGATATACTGAAATAATATGTAATATAAATATATTCTAAGATAACATTGCTTGCATCAACATTCAGACAGTACATTATGTTTACCTCTGTTATATAAAGTAACTCATATACCAATTCAGTTACAGTGCTTAGTTCAATAATAGTCGAAGATTAAATGATGGTGGACAATATCTGAAATTAATATTATATTTAACCTCGTTTCATGTTCTTTCTCTCATATTCAGAGACTTCTCCAGAGTGTTTGTTGTCCACCATATAAGTAATGTATATGTCAACAATAAGGAAATTAATATGTTACAATATATGAATGTTTAAAAAGAATTGTGTTCAGGACTATATTTAATTACTGTAACATGAGTAAAAAGACTTAAAAGAGACAAAAACAAAAAAAAAAATTTGTTGTTGAATTTACATTTTATGGGAGCATTTTTATTTTTTTTGCGATGCTATAATTGTGAAAATTTTAGAACATGTTAAACAAATACTCATTGAATAATATTCTTAAAAATCCTAAAAACACGAAACAATCTTAAGAAATATATACCTTTAAACTTTACCTAAATTTCTAAATGCAGTAGGTGGACTCAACCAAAAGTAAATTTTTACATAAAAAATATCATTATTAAGAATATGTTAACAGACTTCTATTAAAATATTGGAATAGGACAGTTTTATTTATTTCTTAATTTTTTAAAATCTTTGTCTCCTGTACAGAACACATTAAAGTAAACACCCACTAGGTTAAATAAATAATTTAAACATATTGTTAAGTTTTATTTGCTACTCCTTTTCAAAAAAATAAAGGTCACAGAGAAAATATTATTATGGTCGATATTGCTGCTCCAATCTTAGCCAAAGGAACTATTTTTTTATATTTGATTGTTTTGACACACACAAGACACATACACTTGAAACATACAATAACTGCGCATACAGAACATCACTACAGAACGTAACTACACGTAAATGTTGTTAATTGAATACAATAACCTTTCATGTTCCTAAACAGTCTGTTAGTAAATTAATAATAAATTCACTGTTTATTTATAAGGTAAATAGCTTTTTAAATCTATTTTTTATTACTATGTGTTTATAATATTTGTTATTGCTATTGATTAATTGTTTAGATTTTAAAAGAAGTTAAGAATAATTGTTGACTGTTTATAATAAGTGGGAAACCAAATAAGTTCTATATACCGTAAATGAAGAGGAAAATTAATATACTGTGCCCTTGATTTGTCATTAATTTATTAAAATTGATGTCTGACGTTTATGTTTAAGTAATACTGATAAAACCAAGTAGTTTATCAATATTGTCCTAACAAGTTTTAAAATATTTATAATTACAACTTGTTTTCTTTAAATTAGTTGCCATTTGCTGTAAAATACTTAGTTAAAATAAACAAATTTTTATCCACTCGTAAGAGTACAAAGTACGTGTAGTGCAATGGGTAAAAACAAGATTATACGACCATAATTCAATATCCTTTCAATTCCACTGACCAATATTTATGAACTGTCAGACCATTTGTTCCTGAGTTTAGCAGGATATTTCTTAGTGTAAAACCACACTATACGATCTTCTATAATATATCTGAGGCCCTCGTCGTCACATATAAACAATTATGTACGCTTCAGATTATCCATCTCAATATGTTTAATCATCAGAGTTTCAACCACTTTCGTATGCAACTCAAGACAAAGAAAACATTGTTTTATAGTTTTAAAATCTTAAACTCTAACCAGTGACTGTTTATAATTCAGACTAAATTAAAATATCGTTAGTTAAAAGCGTTTCTTAATACATTCACTGTTTTCCAGAACAACTAAACTCCGTAGTAGTCTTAAAGAGCATATTACAATCTACTCGTAATAGAATAAAATTTTAACTAAGGTATACAAAAATAATTACAATAAAGATGATAATTTTAAACTCTTGCAACAAAAACTATAACAAAATTATATAAACGATAGTACGAGAGTTAGTTTATAGCAGTTTAAAAGTCCATAAGTGTTCATTTAAATAAACTTCAATTGTATTATTAGTGGTTGAGAGGGAGGTCGTTCTACAATGTAGGGAGAGAAAGTGAGAAACACTTCCTCTTGACATCAAGTCTGATTTAACGAAAATACAGCATATAGCTATGACGTGTGCTACGATGTTAGATCTCTTCCTGGAACAACAATCGCTTGCTCAGGTACTTCGTGAAACAGGATCTTGTGAACCGTGCTTATAAGCATTCTACACGAGAATTCCACTGGTAACAGCTTTGATGCCTAATTTGTGCATAACAATATGGAATTATTTGTTTATTTTCACCTAGATTGCACTTATGTGATATGTTATTTATACCCGTGAGGAAGAGATTATATTGCAGATCTCAAAATTTAGTGTTCATCTATGTACTGTATCACTAGACAATGGACATTTATTGGAAAAAACCAGGTTTTATTCATAATATTTTTATCGCAAAAACAATTTTTAAACATAGAAGCATCTTGAAATGATTTTAAATCATATAAAATTTAAAATGAAGCGAACAGCGTGTTTTGGAGATCATGGGTACAATTTACATGACCTCGGGAGCTGTTGCTGTATCACAGGACTAGTAAATAAAGGACTGAATGTGCTGAAGCTACGTAAATTCCTGCATCAGATTTCTGAACCCGTAGAGACCCCTCAGTCTGCCAAGATGCTGGATAGCATGAGTGATGTGATGGTCACAGAATGTAAGGTTGCTGTCAAGCAAGATTCCGAATACTTTAACATGATCACACAATGCCACAAACTCAACATCAAGAATGATCTCCACACCTCTGTACATCAGTGCCTGTACCATATTGTGGGATTACGTGAAGGTCAGAGATTGAGATTGCTTAGATTGAGGTTCAGACCATTTAACGAAACACGGTTTTCAAATTTCCGTGTTATGCAGGCAATATTTTGAAACTGAGCTGGGATTCATATTATTAGCGCAATTCCAGTCAACATGCATGTTGTAAACTGACTGTGAATAATCCAACATAAAATAAATTGAACCAACCCTAACTTTATCTGCCTCTTGTACACATCAATGAGTAAACCACTTCTTCTATTTATAGCTGTCTCAGACTTCACTCTTAGTATCTCGTTCGTCTGAAAGCATCTGTTATCTGAAGCTGTCTCAGACTTGACTCTTAGTATCTCGTTCGTCTGAAAAGGTCCAAAGAAATTCTAAATTCAAATTGAACCAACCCTTTCTACTATGCTTAGAGAACATCGTGTGGTGCACTCAGCTGTACACATGATGAGGTAATGAGTAAACCACTTCTTCTATTTATAGGTGTCTCTGATGTTCAAAAGGTTTTAAAGCTTCGTTTTGAGCTTCTTCGTTGCCGACTTTCTTTGTATCTCATTCCATGAGTCAAGTCTGAGACAGCGTCAAATACTACACACTGCAATAAAAGGAATTTGAATTTGAGCTAAATTCAACATTTAAATATTTTACTTGTTTTGACAAAGTAGGCTACGGCCGCGGGGTAACAGCTACTTAATTTATAAAATAAATACAAGTTTAATGAGGACAAATCCAAATAAGTGTTCACATGCAGAACATATAATATCGTACAGTATTTTATAAGTATACAAATAATAACTGATGACCAATTATGTAAGGGTGTTCAACAAAACTAATTACGCCTTTAATTATTAACATGAAACTTTTTTATGTGGTACTTCAAAAGACACACACAAAATTCGATAAGAATAAAGAATAATGATAAGTTAACGTGGGGAAAGCTTATATTTTAAACAGAAAAATGTTTTTGTTATCACAATCCACAATAACAAACAAAATATTTTTCTTTAACTCGAATACATGTGTGAATACAACCCAGTCAGTAAACAATTTTCCAAAGTGATATAGATGTATACTTTAATGTGGTAGAAGTTTGAAATAACAACACTTATAAAATTAGTGAAACAGAAAACTGGCCTAAATTTCTTTTCATTCCTCAGATTTTTTAAATTTAAAGTGATTTGATATGCCTTACTAAATAATTTATACTAACGCCTTCGGAGAAAAAAATATTTCTCTAATACCGTTCAGGCTGTGTTTTTAGAGGGATATCAATAAATCGGAGACTCATTGTTGATGAGTTAGCTTTAAAAGTAAATACTTCAATTATTAAAAATGATTTCTCACTGGGAAACTGTAGGATGGTAGCAGTGATTTTATTCACGAAGACAAAAAATCAGACGAAAGTTCAACTGCTTGGCTTCCGGCATGACAGGATACTCTAAATTGAGATGTGCGGGATAAACCTTTGTTCCTCGTTTAGCTAATGACGCGATTAACCGAGTGTTTTATCTATCAGATATAAATAACAGATGTTGGGAGCATCAGATAGTGATTTGACTCATCTCAGAACCTCGTACTGTTTGCAATGAACACATGCACTGTCTCGTGACATAAGCTCATTCTGCGATCCGACTTCAGTCGGTTTTATCATGATTAATAAGTAAGCTGTTAACGAAATTTCAATCACCGTAAATGGAGAGTTGGTTTGGAAGCCACCTATTTAATTGAGAATAATGAAATTAATGATTTATTCCAGCATTTATATTATACAAAAACAAATTAAATGAAAATTTCCATGGAAGACACTGACCACTCTTACAAGTATTATGGTCAGTGATAATATTAAATAACAACTAATACAATTCTTGAGTCCATAAATATTACGTTGCTACCAGTTGAGCCGCACTTTGTGGCGTCTGTCAGACATAGCTGACTTTTATCTTGCTAATTAACAAACTACAAACATATTTAGACTAAAGACAAAGTATACTTGAAAAGCTATAGTACTTTTACCAAAAACATTTTACTTTATGCTTATAATAAACAAAAAAGTAATACTCACAATGTTTAAAAGAAAGACTTTTAATTATAAGTTATAATTAAACACAAAAATAAACAACTCGCTCCATAGAAGAAATTTATTGAAGAAACTTACAACAAATAACTTGTAACAAATAAATATTTCAGCTATACAGCTTCCCTGATACAATTAATCCTTGAAATGAGAAACATCTGGTTGACAAAAACAACCAGTTTTTAATTTGAACGCAAAAATGATTTATGTTTTGCGCTTTCTTTATTTCCTCCGGTAATATATTGAATAATTTTGGACCGATATACTGAAAAGAATGTTTAAATAAAGACTTGGATACTTTCAACGTTTTGAACATTCTACGATCGATGCTTCTGGTCAAATATAAAAGATCTGTTGTCACAGTGTTTCCCCTACGCAAATGAATTAATCTCAAACTTTAATAACATAAAGATGCTGGATAGGTAATAAAACCTTCATATCAATAAATAGAGGAAAAGAGCATTCCCTTTTTGGTTTGCTTAGAATTAATCTTATAAAGTGGTATTGTATTACTCTTAATCTTTCAATTATGTACTTGTGGGTCCCTCCCCAACAAATCACACCATATTGCAATCTAGATTCTATTAATGAAAAATAAATACTCCTTAAGAGTTGCGTGCTACAAATGTTTTTTTAAAGTAAAATTTTCTAATTGATGATTGTAATTTAGTTTGAACTGTTTTACGTGTGCTTCCCAGTTTAAATGTTGATCAAGAACCACCTATAAATATGTAAATCTTGATTCCTTCGCAATGCATTCGCAACTGCATTTTTCGTTTATGCAATGTAAACTATGATACTTTAAACTGTACTTAACTGAAAAACCCCTTAAAATTAAAACTAAAAATCAAATTAATTAAATCAATTGGCTGAGATTGGAGCTATCTAGTAATAACTGAGATACTTACAATAAACTTCCTCTGTATTCTTATAAGATTTCGCTCAAAAAATCAAAGTATACTCTTAAAATTCAGTATTATTTAATTATAGTTTGAAAAGTTGGCTGCGGCAACACGCCATACATTACGGTTCGGTGTCACTTAATATAGACCAGCAATAAAGGTATTAGTATCCTTGTGTTCAACTCCAGTATTTTACAACTTCTCGCACCAGAAGGCAATAACCTACGAGGCATCATTCTCCATCAGGAGGGAAAAGAAAGAAAGAAGAAAGAAAGAAACACTTCTTTATTGAGGCGAAATTAGGACCACATGGTCCTTTCTTACATTTAACCTCTTAAAAAATTTAATGTTAATAATGCAAATTAAGGCTAATTAACTATAACTTACGGTATTCCATTCACTCTTCCATTCACACAGTCACGATTCAAAGAGTAGCCCCGCCGCCCGCCACGATCATCCGGTCCAGGTATTTTCGTCTCAGCTCCGCCACAAACCGTTTTCGGCTCTCAATTTGTTTGACAGGATCTGGTAAGGAGTTCCATAATCTACAGGCGGTAACGGTGAAGGATCGGTTATAGGTTTTGGTTCTGTGTATTGGAATTCTGAGACTTAGTGCACCAGACCGAGTTTCTCTTGCGCCACTCCCCGCCAAAAACTGAAAGTTTTCAGATAAATATTTTGGTGAATCCGTATTAATAATAGAAATGTAATCAAAGTAATTTTAATACGTGATTTAAAAAGTAATGAGCCAAACCCAAAATGCAAATTAAATTAAATTTAGTCAAACCAAAATAATCACAGCTATTTCATACTTACACTTACCTAATTACGATGATTTTCTTTGAATTTCTGATTTATAGTTGTCAGTGAGATAAGAATATTGGCTGGCATGAATAAAAAATAATCATGCACTATCGCTAATAGTAAAAAAATACTACCTAAAAATATAATAATAATATATGGTAATGCAATAACCCATGTAATTTATTTTATATCATATTTTAATCAACAAAAACTGTAAGACCACAAGGAAAGTAAAGAAATATCGTGGTCATTTAAATAACGTATGACTTGATTTCATAACTATTTTATTTTATTTTGCACACTAGAACATGTTTTGTTCACATAAATTTCCAGTAATATAATATAAACTAGTAATACCAATAAAATATTGATAGAAAGTAAATTTTAAGCTCATATTACTCGTAAAATTAACTAGAGAATTTCATGCAAGCAATAAAGTTAACGGTAGAAACAAAATTACTTAATTTAATGCCTAAAAATACGTGTAGTTAGTTGGGTACACGGTAAATACGAGTATATCCTCTATAATAATACAAGTCCGTTTTTATTCCAATATTATTGATTAGGAATGGCGTGGTTTTAAGTTTAAGAAAACACATTTAAACGTAAAATACATAATACTGTACCGATTGTATCAAATAATAATTCTGGGGTAACTGGATTACCGGTGGAAGTAGTAGGCCCAGAAGGATGATAAGGACTGGACCTGTACAAAAGAGGCTGCTATCGGCGAGGCTCGCATCGCAGATGGCAGTGTTTGATAACGAAAATTGAGAGGTGTGGTGAGGTAGACGTGCCTCAGTTGATCGGAAGTTATTGTAACGAGTAGACTTTGAAAGTGCTTAGAGTTAATCTTTTGCTAATCGTCATCGAACCTGCGGGTGAGTGAACCTTTTAACTGGAGTCCAATCAATATTCATTCTTAGTTATTTTGAATAATTTTGGGAAAGAAATTAAATTTTTTGTAAAAATTAAATTTAATGGGAATTTAGGAACTTGTCCTTTTGATCTGTGCAATATAAAACTTGCTGTAGATGGAGCTTATATTGGTCACTGTTAAATTACATTAAAAACATAAAAACCAATATTTAATACATTTTATTGTTTTTGTGAGGCCTTTCGATATCCAAGATATATTCTTCAGCACACATTTTTGTGATGTGTCTAAAGAAGATATCTTGGATATCGAAAGGCCTCACAAAACAATACAATGTATTAAATATATTGGTTTTATGTTTTTAATGTAATTTAATATAAAACTTGTTGGTGCAGTGAGCACATGTATATAAAATTTTATGTAAAAAATACTAAAAGAGTTTTGTGGTTGTTACAGATGCTTTCAGCAATATTTTTGATTCTCAAACACTGAAGAATTTTTATAATGAAAATTTCTAACACTGAAAAAGAAGTATTAAAGTAAAGTAAAGAAAATTAGTAACAAATATAATTGAATTTTGAAGATAAATTAAAGTGAAGAATTTCCAGATCAGATTAGAGTGTGAAAGTTTTGAATTTTGAAATTGAATAAAAGGCAAGCTGTAAGAACTTTGTACATTTTTGGAGTGACGAATATATTACAAGTTTGAATTTAAAAGTCATCAAGAAGTTTTTATTTTAATTTTAAATCCAGTAATTATTTTTAAGTAGAAGTTTTATTTTAGTTTGAACTTTATTTATTTCAGAAGATTTTCATTTTCCTTTTTTTGAACCTTCACAAACATTTAAATTTCAAAGCTAACCCGCTCATGTGCCAGTAAAACGGTACCAATACTTTTGAACGATTATAAATTGAGGGTAAGAGGCATTACAGGAATTTTTGAGCACATTAACCAAACAGAATGAATGCGGTTTTTGTCTAGCTAGGGAATGCTACTTGTAAGAAATTTACGTTCTTGAAATGTTCAAGAAAGGATCCGTGTACTTAGTTGATATTTTTATTTATTCATAGGCTTCCCAAAAGATGTAGAGCCTTCTCATTGAACAGGATACGGAGGTTGAAGTTAGTTCAGCGCACCCAGCTAATCAATCCGGCATTTTCTTCAATTTAAATGTGCCATTATTTAAAACAATACAGGTTTAACTTAAACATCTCGCTGTTTTATTTGTGTCAAAACAACATTTCAATATTTGATTTTGTTTTTAAAAATATAGGATACATTGGTTGCATTCATTATTGTGTCGTAATACTCTGACGGCACAGAGGCTGGTAGGGCCGAAATGCAGCTTGCCTAGAGTTCAGGCGCTGTGACTGTACCTCGCTTGATGTGCACCCTCACGCACAAGTAAGGACAGGAAGACTATATATAATTCTTGTGTGGGTATATTGGTCGTCACTGAACTCCTGCTAAACGCATGGACCAATTTTAATGGCCATTGTTTGTGTGGCTTGAGGTTGGATTCGAAAAATGGTTTAGATTTGCAATTCGGTCCAATTTAAATTGTTTATTTAATTAGTTTTTTTCTTTATAAAGTGATGCAGATTTTGTAATATTTTAACATTGGTTCCGGAAGATTGCGCTATGACACGTAATACAAATGTACTGATTACCTAACAGCTGTTAATAATTTCACCTTCTATAAAGAGGCAGAAAACATTGTTTTATATTTAAATTTCAGAAAATATTAAATTATTGTAAAGTGCTTGATCGGTAGTGTAATGCAGATTGCAAAAACGAAGTTATTATCTAATTTTAAATTTTGCACCAATGATCAATAAACGAGGTAATGCATTGAACAAGCTATTTATTCCCTGTTATAAAAACTTCGCTTATTGTACAAAGCAGTGAATGTTTGCACATAAGCTAATCAAATATGATTAACTGAAGAGAAACGAGAAGTAAAGAGAGAAATGAGAAACTTTATTTCACTAAGTAAGCAATTATATACGTACATATTTGTAAGTGAAATATGTTCCCAACAAAGACATATGCCTGTGTGCTGGGGACGAACTCTAAAAGTCTACTAAACAAATTTAACAACCTATAAAGTTATAAAATTTAAATAAGGTAGTAGAATTAATTGAAATAAACAACAAATTAAACTCTTTTGATCAATTTAGGAATAGGTTTAACATAACTTAAATTAGCAAATTAGTAATAGATCAGAAAAAATGGTAATACAATTTGAGACTACTTATTCGCTAAGCTAATTACAATTACCTAACTTGTAACATTATGTAACATTGAAAATTTTGGAATCTTTTCGTCCTGAATGTGAAACTATCAACAAATACAAGACGAATTCAGCTATTTCTCTCTATCTCTTTCTCACTCTCTCCTTTTCGGTCAATCTCCCTCTCACTCCCTTTATATACATTCACTCACGCTCTCCTCCCACTTCCTCACTCATTCTCTCTTACACACACCCAGCCACTCTCGTACACATACACACCTACACTCACACACCACTCTTTACGAATATATAGAAACAAATAAACCGTTCAAAACACCTTCTCTCTACCCACTTCAACTAACCATTTGTTTACTAATTTTTTTGTAACTATTTATTCTTAGGACATCGTTAATTTATAAGGGTGTACTGGTAACTTTGCATACAACATGTTAATTAAAGTAAAACGAACAGGTTTTTTTTAACAGATTTCCTATAATTCTAGGAATCACACCATTTCAATATTTTCCACTGAACGAGTAAGGTTAGTGATGGCCTATTTTAGGTATGAAAAGGGTAAAACTTAATGTCAAAGATTATATAGAAAATATTGGTTCTTACATAGATTTGATTTAGATTGAAAACTTTAAATTCATCAAAAATTAAGTTTGTCGGGTATCTTCTGTCTTTCTGAAATATACATTTAGTTACTAGCATTATGTACTATTTCTAATGGATTAATTACATTTTTATTTGCTCCACCCCAGGCGATTATTCCAAACTGTAAAACCAATTGAACATAAGCATAATATAGATATTTAAACAACGTTTCAGATTAACCACCCGGCTCATATTAGCTAAAAACAAATATGAATTTTCTAAGCTTATTCCTTATTCTAATGATGTGTAGGGGCCCAACTCATTCTCTTATCAATAACGTCACTCCTAAATACTTATATTCGTCCACACTCTCAACACACTCACGTGTTGTACAACCATTCATTCTGCCACAAGTATGTAACCTGAGTTGCAACCCCACAGGATCAGAAGAAGATCTAAGAGAGATGGCTGTGCACTTAGTTTTTTCCGTATTGACAATAAGCTTATTTTGTCCAAATCACCCCTAAACCGTACGGAGACCCTGTTCAGCATTACCATAAACTTCATCCCAGATCGAACCCTCGAATATAAGAGCAGTATCATCAGCATAAAGAAATATCTTGCCATTATCTAACCTAACCCTACCTAAATTATTGATATATATTAAAAATAGAATAGGACCAAGGGTACTCCCTTGTATGACCCCGTAATAAATTTCTGCTACTCTACTACTAACACCCATTATCGACACAAACTGACGCCTATCACTGAAGTAGCTTTTAAACCAATCAAGTGCTAAGTCTCTTATACCAGCATTAACCAACTTTTTTAATAAAATACCACGGTCAACAGAATCAAAAGCTTTCGCCAAGTCAATAAACACCATAATACATTTATTATTATTAAGGCCGATTGTTTCATGATTATCTTTTGTAACCATAAATAAATTATCATTAATATTTTTATCTCTTCTAAAACCAAATTGATTTGAAAACAAGAAATTGTACCGAGTTAAATAATCAACAAGCTGTAATTTAACGCTCTTATCAATGAGTTTTGCCAGAACACAAGCGAGAGTAATAGGCCTATAGTTTAATGA
>NW_025780557.1:0-48865 GCF_021130785.1 Homalodisca vitripennis | reverse complement strand
GTAGAATTTTCCGTAAAAATTAGGAATGTGCGAAGAGGAAAATAAAGGTAGGTGTGTAGGATCAATGATTGAAATTGGCAAAACTGCCAAGGACGAAAGATATGAGGAAACTTTGAACCAATTGACTTAAGGGCGCTGTAGAGAGTTGGAGAGACGTGTAGGGTTGTGTAAAAATTTGTACAAATAAAGAAATATTGGGAGGATAAAACATTGAAAGAGGCCTGAAAGGCACAGTTAGTTGAGATTGAAAGATCATTGTAATTTCAGGATCCACTCTTCTCTTTGTTAAGTTATTGCGAGTCACTCGTTTAGATATTAAACCTATCAAGGCAATATTGGCTCTACAGCATCTTCTCCCCTTTCGTGTCAACAGTTCATCATTAGGTTGTCTTATTACATTGCAATACTGAAAGTAAATTGCTTCAGAGTTTTCCATTAACATGGTCACAGCACAATAATGATTTATTTATTGAAAATTGACTAAAAAGTTTTATATTCTCCGGTGTAACATTTGAAGGCTATAAAATCAGTACCGTATAGTAAAACATTTGATGGTAAACCTGATGTTCATGAACCAGCATCCAAAATGATAAATCCATTAATAGACAGAAATATGAAAGCTGATCATTAGTTTCCTAATCTATATATATAAAAATGAAACTGTTCGTGTGTAACAGCATCACTCACAAACGGCTGGACGGATTCGCCTAATTTTTTTTTTTAATTTTGTTCGTCTTGATCTGTAGAAGGTTATAGGATACTTTTTTATCCCTTTCCCGATTCAGGATTCCGCCCCACTGGTTACAGAAATACCCGTAAGAAATGCATGCATTGCAGCAAACATATGTTATTAAGTGAAAGAGTCTTTTTCAAATTTTTAATCAGCTGTTCTTTGTTTGTAAACATATATAATGCGACAAAAAATATATTTATATATAAATTTCTTTACACTTATAGTTTTAAAGCATAGAGTAAGCTTAAGAGAAACGACAAATTTTGTTTAAACTGTTTCTGCAATCATAAATATATAAAAATGAATGTTTGTGTGTTTGTCCTTTATAGACTCAGAAACTATTGGACCGATCACTATGAAAAATTTGTATTTTTCTATGTAGAAGGTTTTATACGCAATGCCCATTGATGTAACTAACCACCAGGCTGTACTGCAAGATATAAAAGTTATCAAAGCGCCTGCACATTATAAAAACTGCAATTACAACACAGTAGGTACGTATATTAAAAAATATCCAAACACTATTTGAAGGCAAAGAAATATACGGGCAAAGCTAAAGAGACGCGTGCGAAGCCGCGGGAAACAGCTAGTACAGTATAAATGCACAGCCTCGGAAAATCGAACCCAAAATTGTATTTTTTAGTACAAATTTTCATCACTGCAAGAACGATTTAGCACATAGTTAAAAATATAAAGAGGATCTGTTTTATTAATAATGGACTAAATAATTTACGAAAAATAACTTATTAACCTATTTTTTTACTGACAATTGCTATTGTTTAAATGTGTAAATTTTGGCGCGATCGCCAGTGTTACTGTTCACAATGGCAAATTTTAATTTAATGTTTTATCTATATATCAATAAGAGTAAACTTCTGGACGGTACGTGTGTGCCTAAAATATAATAAAACATAATCTAACTTTACTATCAAAAAAACCGATAAAAGATATTTATTTCAGATTCTTACCTACATATTGTTTGAAATAAAATTAATTTTTGGAAATAAACAATAAACCTTTATTGTTTATAGAAAGTTTTCATATTACATTTGGTATAGAATCGGAAAAAATACTAAAATGTTGTAGTATTGTAACTCATAACGATGGCAAACGTTCAAAATACTATTATACTTTCTAACAATATAATAAAAATAACATGGAATTGAACCTCGGTTCGGACCAGAAATAGGAATTAGAAAACATTGAACTTGAAAACTTTGCACCTCAAGTTAATCTAGCACTCCAACTATCTGTCCTTTTACACAAATTTAGGGATGAAAAACTAATACCTAAAGGATTATCTCTCTCTTAGCGCCATTTTACAGCAAGAAAACCAGAAAAATCATTTTATTCTGCATATAAAGCTTTACTTAAAGAAAAAATATCTTATATTTATCTACAAAATGAATTCAACTATATGGTAGAGCATCTACAATACATGAAACAAGTGTTCAGAATTGTATAAGAAAAATAAAACATATAAACTTGAAAATATATAAAACCCACAATAAACTAACTTCTTAGAAATATAAAACGATGCAAAAATATAAAAACAGTTAGGATTTTTATTTTTGTATCAAATAAAAGATATCAAATTTTCAAAATCGTATTGTTGTTTGAACCACGGAAGCTGTCGTACGTACCTCTGATACCGCAAGGCTTCAGTCTACCTAAGAGCACTCTTTATTATATTGGATTATATTTTTTTAATTTTCTAAAGCACACCAAGAAAAATAAAAAGGATTTTGTATAGTTCTACAATAAATAGTGTACGTGGCAACTGTAGTAACATGAGCTATCTTCTAATGCAGTTCAGGGAAAAACTACTGAGTACAAGAATGTGAATATTTATGGTATGTATATGGAATATCACTGGTTACTAAAAAAGTGTTAATAACAACGTTTTGTCCGCTCAGATAATAAAGAAAAATATAATCTAAAATAAAGAAATGCAATTATTAGAAACAACCAATATTGCTGGTGAGTAATAATTAATTAAGACGCAAACTTCACATCTATTTAATTTTGTTATCACTGATTCATGCAGCAGGGTAAAATACATCCTGTAATGTTTGGTAACGAAGGACTGACGCAAAGTTAGAGTATCGCGGAGTATTGGTCGCTACACGGCTGGAGAGAACGTGCGTCAGCTCGCGAACACTTGCATCATTTTGAGCATGGATGGACTTAGTTGAGAATACATAGCCAATATTCATTTAAACCCACCCAGGTGGTTGTAAGTGGGTAGCCCTTTATACTTTTATATTTATAATACTCCGCATCAATAATGGAAAACTTCTACTGGAACAGAATATTATCTTCCTTTTCTCCCCTCTTCATCTCAATCTCAAATATTGCCCCTACTATTAAGCTCCTCTGATAGCAACCCCTTTATATTACCTTACTGTTTTAAACGGCATTCCTTCTGTTTGCCAGTAGCGCAGTGTAGCGGAAACGGCGGTTTATCGCAAGATAACCACACCAAGCACCGTCGTTAGTCCTAATTAAAAAACGTGAATTAGCCCTAAGATCGTCCGGCAAAATAAGACGTTTCTTTGACTCACTTCTTTGTCGATTGCAGTGGGACTGTTTTATAATAACTCGAATCATCGGAATACAAGAGCTAGAATTGTTTTTACTGTACAGTGCGGTAATTAACTAGTGATTATATCAATAAAAAACCTTAAAAACACGTTTAATAATAATTTTTCTTTTTTTTAAATTTTTACTTTAGCATTTCATGTTTAATAGTTGAATATTTGAATTTATAAATTATATTCATTAAATGCATAATGTATAACACAAATTATGTTCATACTAAAACGACTACCTTATTTTCTTTCAATAAAGTTTTATCGTTTAATCTTTAATCCACATTCAACTCATTAAATAATACTGTGACGAATGTTAAGATTATATGTTTGGAATATATGTTTCATATTCAAAAGGAAGCCTTCAAAATAACCTAATAAGTAGAAAAATCTAGACGTAGAGTACTGTCAATAAAGAGGGTAGCGTTGCTGGAAATTGCATCGATATTGGTTTTTATTATAGTACATGACTTTAGTCTGACGTACTGTCATCCCCAAAGCTGAAAACAGCAATAACTGAGTTATCAGAGTGCAACATTGAAATGTTGGAGTTTGATTTGCCATTCTGACGATATCACTGATAGTCACGCCAACTGCTTCATAATTTTAAATAAGAGAGGCTTTCGTGAGTATAACAAGATGTTGTTGGTACATTATTCAACCTATTGAGTAGCTAATAGATATTTGTTTATGTTTGCTTGGAGACCATGTCCATAAGATTAACAATGTAGATTGGTTACCGTATTTCTTATTTATTATTGTTTGGTACAGAAATAAAATGTTTTATAAAAACGCTAAAATTTATGATCACTGTGGGTTAACCCTGATGTGAATTCTTGCCAACTTCAAACTTCAACTTTATACGGGCTATTTTGAACCCACAACCTAACTTTAACCACAATCATTATTTTCAGAATGTAAATCTGAATGTTCAAGAAACAATAAAAACATTAAAAGGATTGGTTACAAGCTTATAGTAACAATTTGAAATACATATTTTATATCATAAATCCATAAAACACACACACACACACACACACACACACACACACAGTGTGTGTGTGGAGGGGGGGGTGTGGATTTATGATATTAAATATTTTATTCAAAAATTTTAATATAAGTTTGTATATATATATTATCATAATAGATTTGAGTATTTTTATAGAGTATTAAACAATCAAAAATATCATTGCTTGAAGAACATTTCTCAAAATTTCTATTTTCCCTGCAAAGGACGGCTTAATGACGATGTCTCGTGCCGTTGACCTTGGGTTTGATAGATCAGCTGAGAATTATCCTTGGACGGTTTGTAAGATCTAGCAATAAATAATGTGCACTTGGGCAAGTAAGAACATTGGAGAATTATTGTAACATTTATTTGCTACTCTGTCAAACCCAGGCCCGTTACTTCTTCTTAAACACAGACTTCAATTCTCCAAACGCGGTTTTCTTATCTAAGCATTCATGCAATAGTTCCACACAGCACACTATAGCTGATTTAAATATAAAAAAATGTGTAATCCATTTGTTTGTGAATCATTTCCTGCGACTCTAGTTCATTGGATTGTAACATATTTATACCTGCCAACACCTGTTTTGGGCTCGATAATTTCTATATAAACTATTTGTTAAGTTTTCAAAGTAAACTTTTCTTTTACATGTACATAAATATTTAAACCGCTTTTGAGCAGTGACATATTTACAACAAGAATATTGCATTACAGTTAAAGATGTTCCAGTAGAAGAAAACTCCAGTAGCCTATTGTAGCCTCTCGACAATTAATGTGTTAAACACAATAGAATCTTATATGAATCTAATTATAATAAATTAATTCCTGCATGCAATCCTACACCTGAAAACAAAGCTGTTTATACTTTACGCATCAATGGAAAACAAGTTCTTGAAAGATTTGTTGATTATAAAAGAAACTAAACAGTTAGATAATCACGATGAAATAAAGTCAACGTAAGTATTTCATAGCAAAGAAACGTTAGGAGAGATTAAAATTCACATAAACTAAGTTGTAACTAATATTATTCAGGATTGAGCTTTGAGAGCTCAATTAATTAATATCGAGATATCGCATGTTTAATGATACTTTCATGTTTAATCGTTGACTCGTTACGCTGATGAGTTGGATAGCAGCTTTGAAAACCTATCTAAGCTGTATAAAAAAAACTTAATGACAATGACATAAAAGCTTTGAAAACATCATAACGATTTTTAAACAGATAGGAAAGTAAAAACTAAAAACCAACAAAATGTTTACAATTTATATGGCAAAAATTCATTAAATTGCACGTTTTCGAAAATTTACCGCGGCAAATAGACCACAAAATTTTTACAACAAACTGAATTTAGCATTTGTTACTTCAAACTACGTTCATTTGTCTTGTGTCACTAAATACTTTAAACACTATATTGAACTCACATGTGTTATTAATTTCGAATATTTTTCGACTAATCATATGCAACATTGAGAATTTATAAGCTTTAAACCACAACATTTGAACTGATATTTACGTCTTTTGGATTTCCAAGTTATACAATATAGAGGAGGTTTACTTTTCTCCTCCCATACCGTATAAACCCTCCCTCTTCTACTATATCTCCCCCCCCCTCCCACTTGTTCTGATGTAACATGTAAGCCCAAGCCTTTGTCTCTATAACTCCAGTATACATTCCCTATTTCATTGCCAACTGCAGGCAACACAAACAAGTTCTTGTTTACTTTAGTTCAATATTGTACCAAGCTGTTGTAATTTCCAATTTTTGTTATATACCAAACCAGATTCTGGTTTTGTGTTATACCTGTTAAATTATTCATGTTTGCCACTACAAAAGTTTTTTAAAATATTACACTATAAATTTTAAGAAATGACTGGTTTAGATAATTAAAGAATTTTACTGCAACTACAACAACAACACACATATTCCAAAATTATATTATCTTTGTTTCCGAACTGCTTGTAATTTTTTTCATGAAATCCTTTCACTGTATAACAAAAAAGTCTTTAAATATTAATAATGCTCCTCACCTAGCAATTTTGTTGGTCTTTCTGCAATAAATTTAATAATTTACATTTAATTTAAATAGGTTTACAAAAGTGTTGCTTATATACAAGCTTATAGAGCAATCCAAAACAACATATTTTTTTCTCATAGAGGTAACAAATATGTATAAGCTTGTGGCAGCTAACGCGACAGTTTAACTGTGGAAAGCTTCATATCCTAGTAAATAATAGGTGACAATCTAAATATATTTGTACATACGAGTATGTTCATCTTAATCTTAATGGCGTTCTATATAATACGGGATTCAAAATTTTTACAGCATGATTGCAGAAACTCTTTAAAAATCGTGATACGTGTAAATAACTTGATTGTTCATTGTTATCATTTAAATAAATACAAAACTTGAAAATATGATCTTAACGAAATTTTTAAAAATAGTGGTCCAGCTTTTTGGTTACTTTTGGAATATTTTTTATTATCTATACAGTATTTTTATGTCAACAACAATATAAAATTACTGTTTAAACTGAATCTACTTACAAGGCAATCCAAGGGATTACGTTACACCACGTGTTGCGTAATAGGATTATCACGTTACGAGACGTCCTGTGGGCACATAGACACACAGACATCATACAGAAATGAAATTTTTTTTTAAAACATTTACATTCCTGGGGTATACAAATGAGAAACTGGGTTAGCCGTATGAATGATAGGCATCGATAATGCTTTATTTGGCCACTCTCATATTTAACTTTATTTAATAAATTAAAAGTTTTAACCTCATGACTCCTAGGTCTAAACAGTAGCCTTAGCATCTCACGAAATTAGAATAAGACCGAGAAATCTGTAAAAAGCCACAATAAATGTTTATTATGACAGTGTTTGAATGCGTATATTACGCGGGAGTGAGTTAGATGGAAAATATAAGTGAAGTCGTCTTCTTCTCAGATGAAAATGTATCACGAGTGAACTACGTAATGCTGTTTTGTTCTAAAAATATGATCCAACTATTGTTCTTGATGTACTTCAAAAACGGCGATAGGAAATACAGTGCAGATCGTCATGTTTCATGTGCAGTCGTTTTGTTATTTTTAAGCTCAAAATAATCTGTAAGTGTCATTACACATCTACCACTTACTGTATGTTAAAATTGTTCATTCTTTAAAATAAATGGAAAATGTATAAACAGGATGATTAACCGTATTAAAATTGGTATTCAGTAACAAGCAGAAATATAAAATATCTTCAAACATTTAAACGGTCTAATTATATACAGAGTGAGTTTTATGTCCTGGCACACCTGGATATAATTTAAACGGCCCGAGATATCTATGTGAAACCTTGACCCTACCTATTATATCATATTTTTTTTAATTTTTCAAGTTGTTGAAAATTTTGTCCCCCTTTTCTAAAGCCTTTTTTGTATCTAAACATTTTCAAATACAAACCCCTATGATGTGAGAGGTCTCTACGTTTATTTTAACAGATTTTATGACAAATTTACAATAATAAAATCAGTAACTGTCTTGTCCTGTTTATCGTAACATGATTCAACACTAACTGAATTTGTTATTTGTTTTTTTTTTACTGTTTTTTAGAATTTGCGTTAGTGTTGACTCATGTTACGATAAACAGGACAAGACAGTTACTGATTTTATTATTGTAAATTTGTCATAAGTTGGATTATTGGATTTCCTTTTTTATTCCCTTTAAAATGAGGGGTCACATGATAGGGGTTTGTATTTGAAAATGTTTAGTTGCCCCCCTTTAGAAAAGGGGGGCAAAATTTTCAACAACTTGAAAAATTAAAAAAAATATGTTATAATATATAATAGGTAGGGTCAAGGTTTCACATAGATATCTCGGGCCGTTTAAATTATATCCAGGTGTGCCAGGACATAAAACTCACTCTGTATAATACACATGTTTGCATCAACAATACCTTAAATCTTTCGCCAACTGCTATCCAAAAACCATATATGTAATGTTATTTTTTAATATCCTATCAAACTGGTCAGAAAATGATACAAATAAAAAATAATACAGCTATTATTGTCAAAAATATCTTATTTAGTGACATATGTCTGTAATATCTCTTAACGTGCAATTGGCTTAATATTGAAGGGCTCTAACATTAATTTAGCATTCAACTTGTTCGATGCTGTGAAGCAAATTACAAGAGTCAAACTTTATTGAATGGTGGGTGTAAAGAGAAGCCAACTGTTGGCGAAACTTTGACGGAAATAATAAGGCCCAACTTTGCTGGGTGGGATTTACTTCCCGCTTCAATGGTAAATATAACACTGAATTCAGGAATAGAGGGGAGAAAGATGTCATCTACAGTTGGCAACAATGAGATGTTCCTGAAATCTAACTCCACTTTTCCTGCTGTCAACCTCAGGCAACCCACTGTGATGACCTTGTGAAGTTGGCAACTGAGAATATTTCCTTTCTACCACCAAAGCCCAATCGTGCCCTTAAACATATATCGGTAGTGTAATACAATTCATTTCTTAAAACAATAAATTTGCCCAATTTTGTCAAATAATTACAGCGTGAAAACTTTGAATAGACATAAAAACACGGATAACGAACTATAACGTTTTACACACACTCCAGTAGCTAGAAATGACATGATAAATGAGTAATCAATGATTTTCTCGGGTGGACTTTTAATGTGTCCATTCAGTGATACGATGACAATAAAGTTAGGTCTGTAGCACCATCGGAGGGAGATTGAAACACTAATAATCCTTATGGACTTTACCATTTAATACCAGATGACCATAATACTAGTATTTAATACTTATAATATAAACTTTCACTGATATTAACTGCATCATTGTTACGTTATACGCGTTATCCATTATTAATGACGGTTGATACATATGGCCATACTTATGAATTCTTAATCCAAATATCTTTATAGTTTAAAAAGAAGGCCAGGATTGTGGTGCTAACTGCCATGTTAGGGGGGTGGGGGGGGGGGGAGCAGCTGGAAATCGGGTGAAGATGGTGTCTGCTTCTTGTCACCAAGTAATTTCTTCCAGAAGATCTGACTGTTGGGTCAGATTTCAGATCCACTGTTGAAGTTATTGTTTTCTTCCTCAGTTTGGTTAATCTTCATCGAAAATTATTTTGGTGCTGCATTTTTTTGTAATATATATATATATTATATATATATATATATATATATATATATATAATTCGTGATAGTGTGTGACTCATAAGCACCGATCTGTGACTAGTATGAGTCCTACTCTACTTATGAGTGTACAGCAAGAATGTGCCCATTTTGTATCTTCCTCTTGAAGTGAGAATAAGTGCTTCTACCCTGTTCATGATCATTAATCTTCTGATGAACATTATTAGTTTCACAATAAATTAGCCTAAGATGGTAAGGATATGGAAATGGCAGTTTGGCAAATTTATCTCGAAAAGCGATAAAATAGTGGTACTGACAATATTTTGACTTGGGTGCAAAACTGATGTAGACATCACAATGCTTGTGTTATTCTTCAATGGAGTTGTTTTGACACATTAATTTCCTTCCTTCCCACTGGAAGGTAATCACCTCAATTTCAAAATGAATCTCCCCGTATAATGTTTAATATTAAACTACTTCTGTTAAACACATTTTATAGAAATGTATAAAACTCGACTGGCGGTTTTACGATGGATATACTTTACGTATGCATCGTTATTTTTAAACGGGAATTGGGATTATATAGAGGCAGTTCTCGAGATTGTGAAAAAGAAATATTATTAGTATTTCTGCAGCTGGTTGATATATAGACGAAGGAGCTTGCTTTTTCAGCTCGTTGTACTGTGATGATGAGTTTTTATCGTCTTTACATTCTTTGTAGTAGGGAAATGTAGATCCAAGTTATACGTTTCACATGAAAGACCAAAGTTAGTTTTTTTTCCTACTTTGACTCAGTTATCGGTGTACTGTCATTGCGAACAGTATTGGATTCAACCTTCATGACACCCAAAGTTTTAGTTTTCGGTGTTTTTAATAACGACATTATAAATTTGTACACAGCATGGGACTTATATCTTAGTTATTGGAAATTTGATACAATTTTTTAATAATCTCATATTCAAGGGTATTAGAGCTGTTTCTAGTACTTGATTGTGTGAAGTGAGTGGGAACCTTACTTAAAAAAACACAAAAAAGTACACGTTCAATTTAATAAAAATAATTTAATTAAAATCACTTGAAAAATTTTAACCAGCTTTACAATTACATATATAATAATATTGTAATTAACTTTTAAAGCAGTGACTTGAATTATTATGACAATCTCAAAATTCCTATTCCTAGGTAGGCTACAACTCTTATAGTATATTTTTTATAACAAATAAAATGTTATTCTCAACGATGCTCCGTCTTGATTGGAGAATCGTAAATTAATGTGAAAGGTGGTCCAAAAAAGTATTAAATCCTGAACCAGAGGGTTTTAATTGATGTTACATTTACCTGAGTTCTACAAATACTCCATTTCCAATACTACCGAGATTAGTTATTCCACGAACGTCGTGTAATGCGTTGCTGGAAGCTTGGGAAACTATGGCGAACAGTCGCGTAATACACAAGGCAATGAGAAGAGAGTTGTTCCTTTTGGGCTAACTAAACGTCAACGCCACATTACGTCCAAGTTCTGATGGAATGATTTGAATAAAATCAAACGGAATTCACTTCACGGCATGATAACGTCACCATGTTCTAAACACCATTCTAAACAGCGCGACTGAGACAGAAGTGATTATTCAAATGCTTTGATTTAGTTTTACTGCATTCGTAGTCTTATTCAGGAGACAAAATGGTCTTGTGTGAAAATACAATTCTATAATAATGATCAGTTTAAATTAAGCAGTATACATTTTAAAGAAATAGTTATGTACATAAATTATTATATAAGGACTATGGAAGTAATAGCTTTTAACTTATTAATTCTTTATAACTCAGAGCTTCTAAGTCTGTAAATGAATAATTTAAAGTCACAAAGGTTCACATGGCGGTAGGCTACGTAGCCTCCCCAACATAACTCCCCATCGATGTAAATGTGTTTCTTGTTAATATGTAAATAGAGTGGCTTACCATTAACCGGTCTCCCTGTGGCTAGACTGGGTACACCGTGCTTACAAACAAAACGTGTAAACACAACAGTGTTATTACAAGTAGTAATTTTCAATAAACACTAGTACACTCGTGTAGGTGTTAATTTATGGTAAGGACTATAAAAACCACTTATAACTTCGAGCTATCTGTACTTAGACTTCCATAATTGTAGAATAAGCAATAGTCTTCAAAGAGCTCTTTGTGAAAAAAAAAACATTATTGTTGAACATCAACATGTGCATAAGAAATGAACAACATAAAACGCTCAAGAAAAAATGTTGATAATGGTAATGAATTTTTCATTAATCTTAGTGCCTCAATAGTTGATAGATAGTGAGTTTAATCGCTTTCTCGCCTTTAACTCCTAAATAATTTATATCATCCTTTGAAGGTATATCACCCTTTAAATTCAACTCCCTTTTCACCTCAATCAAAAACACACGCAGAGTTATTTAAGATAGCGCAATTGATTTTCGATAAAAAAAAATACTTTTTGTGTAAAATCCACAACCCTTTTAAGATAACTACTTCCTGAATACGGAAAAAGTTGAAAAATGTTTTATATCGTCAAGTGAAATTAACTTAATTAAAAGTAAGCAATTCAGGTAATTTTAATCAGGTTATAATTTAATTGAGTGACAGCTTTTTATTACATTCAGATTTAAGAAATGGCATGACTCTAAAAAAAATGTTCTTAATGAAAGAAATGTCTTACTTTAAATGCCTGTAATTTCACGTGGGGTGATAAGAAAATAATGTTTCTATTTTTTCTATGTTCAGACAGGTAAATGAATAGTAGAATGTGTAAATGAATAGTATAAGCGTTAAAAGTCGTAAAGAATGTTGCCCTACTTTATTTATAGGCCATTCTTCTACAGCGTATTTCCAAAATACACTTAACTAAAGTTTTAACTTTTATATTTTAGATTAACCGAATTCCACAATACACAAACAATACTGTATAAAATTAATTATAAATTCATTATGGCAGTAAATCAATGTGCATTGACACATAAAGAACTGTGTAAATATCTGAAACCACGAAAATGTTGTGGTTTTCCTTGATAGTTTATAAATTTTTATTCTGTAATTGGGAAGATAATAAGTAGATAAGATGGCCTGGGAGTAATATATGATCATCAATATTAAAACCGCACGCAGTGCATCTTTGTGCTAAGCCAAACTTACAGATCAAAACCTGTACTGAAATAAAATTAAAAAAGAATAACAGCTCCATCGCAGATGTTTGATTTTGTTGAGAATAACTACACGGTCAATTTGCACGCTAAATTGTTTACATCAACCATATTCTTTATTGCTTATTGTTATATTGTTTGTTCATAAAAATATACTTGTTCTTTTTTTAAGATGACTAACTTTAACGTAATAACACAAATTTTCTTTGGTAATTGTAAACGTTCGGTTAGTAATTTTTAACTTATTTCCTATTTAACAGGATATTTTATACTGCTTTCAGATTAGCGGTATTACGGAACTATTTATGGATTAATTGGACTTTTACATGGTAGGATTAAATTATTACTGTCGAGTAATGTAATATTGTCGAGGGAAAATGTACAAGGCAACTTTTTATAATTTTAAATTATAGTTTAAAACGGCTTCGCACACAATTTCCTACTGAACAGGGACATCGATAGCATATTTCTGCTGAATGACATTTTTAACTCTCCTGATATAAGTTGTACTGAAAGATACGCTTACCTTTTGATGAATATAAAGAACAGTTTTGTAGGACTCTGAAGTCGGAGATAGAATAATTGTATAAGTAGTTACGAAGTAACTCAAAGTTTTCTCCAATATTATATAGGGTTTTACTGAATGCCACCAACATTTCAGTTACAGTTGGAAATTTTTTAAACTATTTTTTTTAGCGTTCAAAGTCTCCATCTTTTCTGTTAACGCATTTATAATATTATAATTTAGAAACGGAAGTAGGCATATATTATATATATATATATATATATATATATATATATATATATATATATATACAGGGTGTATATTATGTCTGGAAACACCCAAATATATCCTTTAATAATTTAAATATAAATTTGAAACCTCTTACAATCGTGATAGAGATTGGGCATCTACTTTTTGGAACAATGTTTTGTTATGTCACACCAACAGGGGACGTCCTGCCGAGGGTATCGTGAATATTCTTAATCCTATTATATATACAGCCGCATGTGAAACCACTCACTCACTCACTGACTGACAGATATATACAAATTCTAACATAGTTCTAGAAGTGCTAGAAACTTGAAATTTGGCATGCAGGTACCTTTTGCAATATGACCCGGAGGAAAAGTCTGAAAACCGGACATTTTTACTTTTAAACCCCTCAAAAAAATTATTAAAAAAACGCGCATTTTTTACCGTTGCTGGCCTTTTTTTTAAGCCCGATAGCGGGCGAACCGTTGGAGCTAGCTCAAATCTGACGAAAAATTCATGGTCAGGAATAAAGTGAACTATAAAAAAGGTCCAGTGACTTTTTGCTCTATCTTCTATGGTTAAGCGACAAAACGCTCGAACATTTGACATTCCAGAGATTTTTTCGCTTGAAATAAACTTTCGAGCCCGATAGCGGCCGAACGGTAGGTCGTAGCTCAAATCTGATTGACCCATCAAATTAGCAAATTATGTGATCTACAGAAAAGGTCCAGTGACTTTTTGCCCTATCTGCATTGGTTTGGCCGAAAAAAAACGTGGTTATGTGCAATTTATTTGTAATATTTACGTGAAAATTTTGTTTTTGGTGTCGATAGCGGCAAAACCATTGGTCGGAAGTCAAAATAAAACAAAGGTTAGATTTAGGAAATAATATGATCTACAAAAAGGGTTGAGTGACTTTTTACTATATCTCCATTAGTTTGACCGCAAAACGCGATTAAGTGAAAATATTTTGAAATTTTCGCCTACAAATTTACATTCCGGGCTTGATAGCGGCTAAACGGTTGGTCGTAGCTCAAAAAATGCGACTTAATAAGTTTTAGTAAACAACGTGTTCTACAAAAAAAGTCCAGTAACTTTTTGCTGTATGTACTTTAATAAGCCTGAAAAACGCGATAAATAGCAAAATATTTGTCGTGAATTGGAAATTTTTGGAGTTTTAAATATATATTAGGCCTATATGTGACTAATATTTGTGTAATTCAATCAGGATTCAGGCTTTGCTAGGTTAACGAGTGAATACAACCCCACATAATAAGTTGGCTGAGCGTTAGCTATGCGTCAATAGTAGATAGGGACAGAATAAATTTTTATTTTGTTCACAGACACAACACCGTCTAAAATAGGGACAGGTGTGTCATTAGCCCCCGGTAACATTAACCCCCCTCCGAGGATTTCCTGGTATGACCAGATAACCTCCTGAGTAAATTAAACCCCCTGATGTGTTAACCCCCCGGTAACATTAACCCCCCCCCCCAGGGAATTTCCTGTCTTGACTAGATAATCTCCTGATGATATTAAACCAACTGTTCAACATACTGCCTTTTAAGGTCTGTTTTTATTACGTTTATAATTCACGATAGCTGACCTGTGCAAACTTTTCTTCCGAGCTCATTCCAGGCTAAACCAAAGTTCGCAGCTAAAATCTGACGACGGAATCGAAAGATAAAATTAAATTTCCGACAGGAAAGGTCCAGTTACTTTTTCTCGTATCTCTAACGGTTAACCCGTTAAAAACGCCATTAAATTCAAAATTTTGATTAAAACTGAAAAATTAAATAACATAGGTCCAAGATAATTCCGAATTCCGCTTATCCCCGAATCTGGCCAACACCCGAAAGGGGGCCTGGTGTGCTTCATTAACCCCCGATAACATTACCCCCCCCCTCGGGATTTCCTGGTATGACCAGATAACCTCCTGAGTAAATTAAACGCCCTGATGTGTTAACCCCCCTGGTAACTTTAGCCCCCCCCAGGGAATTTCCTGGCATGACCTCATGTCTGAATTTTACCACTCACCATATCTCTTAACCCCCCTTGGGAAGTTCCTGGTATAACCAGATAACCCCCTGATGTCTTAACCCCTGGTAACGTTAAACCCCCAGGGAATTTCCTGGCACGACCTCATGTCCGAATTTTACCAATCACCAAATTGCTCTTATCCCCGAATTTGCAAGCGTACATCATGGGGGCCTGGGGGCGTAGCCCCCAGCGAGCCGAAGGCGAGTCTAATATACTATACAGCCGCATGTGAAACTGACTGACTGACTCACTGATATATAGATACAAATTCTAACATAGTTCTAGAAGTGCTGGAAACTTGAAATTTGGCATGCAGGTACCTTTTGCAATATGACCCGGAGGAAAAGTCTGAAAACTGGACATTTTTACTTTTAAACCCCTAAAAAAAAATTATTAAAAAAACGCGCATTTTTTACCCTTGCAGGCCTTTTTTGTAAGCCCGATAGCGGGAGAACCGTTGGAGCTAGCTCGGATCTGACGAAAAATTCATGGTCAGGAATGAAGTGAACTACAAAAAAGGTCCAATGACTTTTTGCTCTATCTTCCATGGTTAAGCGACAAAACGCTTGAATATTTGACATTCCAGAGATTTTTTCGATAAAAATAATGTTTCAAGCCCGATAGCGGCCGAACCGTTGGTCGTAGCTCAAATCTGATTGACCCATCAAATTAGCAAATTGCGCGATCTACAGAAAAGGTCCAGTGACCTTTTGCCTTATCTCCATTGGTTTGGCCGAAAAACGTGATTATGTGCAATTTTTTTGTAATTTTCACGTGAAAACTTTGTTTTTGGGGTCGATAGCGGCGAAACAATTGGTCGGAGGTCAAAATAAAACGAAGGTTAGATTTAGGAAATAATATGGTCTACAAACAAGGTGTAGTGACTTTTTACTATATCTCCATTATTTTTACTGCAAAACGCGATTAAGTGAATTTTTTTGGAAATTTTCGCCTTAAAATTTACATTTCGGGCCTGATAGCGGCTAAACTATTGGTCGTAGCTCAAAACAAATTTTCATTAGGATTTAGGAAATTGCACGATCTACAAAAAAGGTCCAGTAACATATTGCCCTATCCCCAATGGTTTGGCCGGAAAACGCGTTTAAACGCATTACTTTTTTAAGTTTTCCGTTAAAATTGTGATTCTGGGCTACATTGCGATCAGCAGTTTAAGTTTAGCACAAATTTAAAAATGTGATTTCAATACAAAATAAGGCCATCTACAAAAAAGAATCAGTGACTTTTTACTCTATCTTCATTGGTTTAGCCGTAAAACGTGATCATGTTGAAGATTGTACTTAAAAACTTACCTTCCGGGCTCGATAGTGACCGAACCGTTGGGTCTAGCTTGAATATAAAAATTGTTTTGATTAGTAATTGAAGTGATCTACAAAAAAGGTTAAGTAGCTTTTTGCTCTATCTTTATTTTTTTGGCTAATAAATGCTAATATTATGTAATTTTGACGTGACAATTGTTTCTGGAGTGAATAGCGGTCGAACCTTCAGTCTTAGATTAAATATAAAAGTTTCTACTAATATAAAATGACAAGGTGTACAAAAAAGGTCCAGTAGCTTTTTGTCGTATATCCCGAAATTTAGCTTTCGCAAGCCCGAAAATCGCCTTAAATAGTAAAATATTTGTCGTGAATTGGCAATTTTTGGAGATTTTAATTTATATGTGACTAATAGTTGTGTAATTCATTCCAGGTTCCGATTGCACTTGCTTTGCTAGGTTAACGAGTGAATACAACCCCAGATTTGAAATTAGCTAAGAGTTAGCTAAGCGTCAATAGTAGATGGGGACAGAGTGCGTTTTAATAATTTTAATTAAATACTGATTCCTTATCAACACTGTGGTATGGAATGATAATTTCCTAAGTAATTGTAACCTCTGATCAACTTTTTTTAATAAAAATTACTGTACACATATTTTTGTAGCACAGACACACATTTCCCAGAAAAGTACCACGCGTTCTTATAACCCCCGATAACATAAACCCCCTCCCGCAAATATTCTGGTAGATGAATTCCTGATTAAATTAGACCCCTGAACAACCTAATAATCTGATAAAGGTAGTTTTTATTTTGTTTACACTAAACAATTCACCATAGTTGGCCAGTGCAGACTTTTATCAAAAGCGTTCTACCACCTAAACCAGACGTCGTACTTCAAATCTGACAACGGAATCGAGAGATAAAATTACATTTCCGACAAGAAAGGTCCAGTCACTTTTTGTCGTATCTCTAACGGTTAAGCCGTAAAACGCTCTCAAAGTCAAAAGTTTGGGTGAATCCGGAAAATTAAACTATGATATACGCTGACTTTAGTTACCATCAAATTCTTCTTGTCTTCTAATTTCGCGAACACATAAATTACTGTTCTACGATGTCTATTGATTATTATTATACACCACATATCAATTGGCTGAGCGTTAGCGAAGCGATATGACCCGTACGATTCTCGGAATCGGATAGAGCAGGGAACATGAAACCTTATGTCCGAATTTAACCAATCACCAAATCCATCTAATCCCCAAATTATTAAGCATTCACTTTGGGGGCCTGGGGGCGTAGCCCCCAGCGAGCCGAAGGCGAGTGGAAGCCTATACCTTGTGATACATAATTTTAAAGGTAATAGCTTACTGAATTGAATGCCACAAACCGCATCTCAAGGGAATTATTCTATCAGAAAATAGAGCATTTTTAGTATTGAAAATTTACTGATGTTCAACGATGTAATTTTAACATGGTTCTTGCCACAAAATGTGTTACACTAATTTTTTAGCATTTTTTTAAATGTTCAATTAAATAAAACAAAAATTTCATTTTAAGCTGGTTCTATTAGCACAAATTTGCCAGTTTTTATTACAGTACAATTATGGAAATACTTATGTTATTGATTTCTTATTACAAATAAAAAATAATGTATGCTGTTAGAAAAGTCTTACAACAAACGTTTTACCTGCATTTGGTGTCAAAGCAATTGTTCGAACTGTGTTCCTTCTACGGTTTGACCAATGAGCCAATCTTGTGTAAAATGATTCGACAGAGTTGCCTAACATTTCTTCAGTTATCAAAGCAATCTCCTCTATAATCCTGTTTCTTAGGTCTTCCAAATTATGAGGCTTTCTTCTATAAACATTGGATTTTAAATGACCCCATAGGAAATAATCGATTGGTGACAAATCCGGAGATCTTGGAGGCCATTCGATTTCTCCTCTTCGGCCAATCCATTTATGAGGAAACCTTAAATCCAAATACTCTCTTACCTGTCTCCCATAATGGGGTGGAGCACCATCCTGCTGAAACCATACATTATCAAAGTATTCTCCTGATGCAATTTGAATAGCTGGGATTATTTCATTTTGGAGCATATTGTAGTAAAGTTCGGCATTTAAATTTCCATTGATGAAAAAGGGTCCAACAATTTTGTTACCTAAAATTCCACACCATACGTTCAGTTTTTGTGGTTGCTGTGAATGGGACTCAGTAATCCAATGTGGGTTTTCACTAGCCCAGTAACGGCAATTGTGCCTGTTAACATTGCCATTTAGGAAAAAAGTTGCCTCATCAGAAAATAGTATGTTGGTCAGAAAATCTCTATTGTCATCACATTTGCGCATCACAAGTTCACAAAACTCAACTCTTCTGTCGTAATCATCCTCACTTAACTGTTGGACTAAATGAACTTTAAATGGTTTGTATTTATTAATTTTCAAAATCTTACTCACAGACATAGGGTGCATATCATGTTGCTGTGCAGCTTTTCTGAGCGATGTATGTGGGTCTTCAATAAATGTTTGCAAAACATCTAGTGCATGTTCTTCATCTGTTGCAGATTGTATCCTACCCGACTTTGGCCGATTACGTACACTCCCTGTCATTTCAAAACGCTCAATAGTTTTTGATATTGTTGAAACACTTATGGGATTCCTTTCTGGGAAAGTGTCATTAAACAAATTACAAACTTCCCGATAAGATCTTTGACGATCGCCATATCCTCGCATCATCAACAGAGTAATTCGTTCTCTTTCAGACAATTCCATTAAAATGCCAAATAAAAACTGAACTACTGTAATTAGATAACTTGTTGACAGCAATGCTTCAGAGACACTGATTAACTCGACAGGAATGATATGACCTTTGTCCATTTGTAATTCCCAAGCTTAGACCTGTCTAGTGAAAGCTCCATGCTCAACAAACTGAAACCTGTAGACCAGATGATTAATAACACAATAATGTTTCTCATAGGCTAGTGACCTTTGTCTCTTTAAACCTTCCTGCTGACTGGAAAACACCAAGTACAGATTCATAAGTAATCAGAGAAAGTGACTCATAAGTTTTATTCATTGTAATAAAAACTGGTAAATTTGTACTAATGAAACCAGCTTAAAAATAAATTGTTTATTTTATTTTAATTGAACATTTAAAAAATGCTAAAAAATTAGTGTAACACATTTTGTGGCAAGAACCATGTTAAAATTACATTGTTGAACATCAGTAAATTTTCAATACTAAAAATGCTCTATTTTCTGATAGAATAATTCCTTTGAGATGCGGTTTGTGGCATTCAATTCAGTAATCTATTACCTTTAAAATTATGTATCACAAGGTATAGGCTTCCATTAAGAATATTCACGATACCTTCGGCAGGACGTCCCCCGTTGGTGTGACATAACAAAAACATTGTTCCAAAAAGTAGATGCCCAATCTCTATCACGATTGTAAGAGGTTTCAAATTTATATTTAAATTATTAAAGGATATATTTGGGTGTTTCCAGACATAATATACACCCTGTATATATATAGGTACCTAATATCACAGTTAGAGCTTCAGATATTAAGCGAAATCGCGCATGGCCCTTATATTTCGCTTTGCTCGTGTACGAATACTTCTGGTTCGAATGAATTTCTGATGACATGGTTGAGTTTTCATTGTTTTCTCGATCAAGAATAAATAAATATTTAGACAGATGTAAGAATCCCACGATTATAAAAAATCTACTTTTGCCTTTATAATTTTCTTCTGGTAAGATATTTATGCAAAAGTAATTTAGTAATTTTGGTTTTTATATCTCCATTACACTACTGATACTACCATTGCGTACTTAATATTTGCTAAAACTGAAAATTAAAAGTGTATTGTTACTAAAACCTGTGCTCAACATTAATGACAGAAAAGTTTAAATAAGAATTTTCAATTTTAAGTTTACTCATAATATAAATGTAAAGAAATTGAGACAGACGAATAACAAGAAATATTTAATATTATATGTTTTAAATTATTATTCTTAATATTCTTGGTTTTGGCCAGGTCACATTTAATATCTGTTGACTAAGTCCATACATATAATGGATAATGGAGTGTTAAGGGAGTTAAGATCAGTGGGGAGTATTCCGGAGGGATCTTGGTAACCATAGAAGTTGTATATGTTAATCAGGGAAGCTAAGAATGTCAGTGTGTAAATATTCCGTATAATCAGTCCAGTAGTTTTACGTGGTTGAGCAACACACACACACACACACACACACACACACACACACACACACACACACACACACACACACACACACACACACACACACACACACACAAAGAGAGAGACACCATTTTGTTTTTATATAAAAGTGTAGATAAAACTACTTATGTGTACTAAAAAAAGTTAAACAAAAGCAACAATGCACTCTTTGAAAATATTGATACAAAATGTAATGCTTACAAACATTTATGGAATCATTTAGTTGGACGGGCAGATGTAAGCTGAGCACCACGCCTGACGTTTCTTTAACGTTCCTCAAGGGAGTGTTTCGAGACTTAAGTGGATCTGGAAATCTTAAGTCATCCGGAATACTCCCAGGGTGCATCAACACTACAGATCTAAACTTTAAAATAATCTTTTTATCTCCTAAATATTGCATTGACAATAGGTTGAAGGCTTTCACAAATGGTTTTACATTGGTTTTATGGGTAACCATGATTGTATCGAGAAAATTGCAGAATATGTAAATTTTTAAACAAGGTGTAGGTATAGGCTTGAAATTTTGACTGCAATCTAGCAAACTGTTGTGCGATACTTGATGTGGCGTACTCGCATCATGTAAGGTTGAGATTAAAAGTATAAGATTTGTTAAAATCAAAGATTGTTAAACATTGAAGACCACGTTAATGTGGAGGTAGAAGACAGATAATAAAGAGAGGGGACTATGATGAATGTACGGGAGGGAAGATTATACATGCAGGCCCTTTAGGACGGAAATTGAATGGACCTCAGAGTGAGGGACCTTTGTCAACGTTGGTTTTGTTTTGACCTTTGAAAAAGGCAGAATGGAACACACACGTGTGTGATTTTTAATGCCCCTGAGCAAAAGAGTCTTTATAAACACGCGCTCATGTCTGCTCCTGTATCCGTCTACATATGCCTGTTATTCAAAGCATCCAATCCAGTTTATTGTAAATTTGTAGCTTTTAAAACTTACCAAATAGTGACAAAAGTTGCGCTTGCTGACAGAATTAGACGGAATAATTGGATAAAAATAGTTAAGCAATGTATCCTCAAGAAATATATAGGATAATAATGGCACAGATATTTATATGAGTATATATGAGGTATTGTCTTATAAATTATTCTACGCTTCTAACTTCTTAGAATATGAGAGTTAATATGAAAGTTTATTGACGCACTCAGTCTAAAGTGTATGCGTTACTCTTCAATTTATGTCAATTTGGGATTCTGAGTCTACGCGTGGAACTGAGAACCAGTAGGTTACTTTAAAACTGAATCACTGAGAGACAATGATATTGCACAATTCATGTAAACAACGATAGAGAGATGAGGGAAAGATGAAGCGGTACTCAGAGTGAACATAAACACTGTACTTTACAGATGACAGTTTGGATGGACTTTCAACAGGATCAGGATTCGAATATACCATTTTGACCTGCTGACAAAAATTCACCAGAGCCTAACTTCAACTATTCACTAGATCTTTCTTACCATCCGTAAAAAATACGGTGAGGGGAGAGGGTCATATAGCGTTATTAAATTTAGAAAAGGAAATGTGTGCTGACCGAGAGTCATGGATTCTTCGTACGTAAGAGTCATAAGACTACAAATCTGTTAGGACTGAAGAAATTGTGATCGAAGTCTGACCCAGCAGCGAAGGATTAGTTGATCCTTAATGGTATCCTAACCCTGAACCCTAGCTGGTTTCACGCATACAGAGAGTGTAACGAGTATACCATTAGAGTTGAAATATAAGAGAGTGTTTTCATGCGAACTGTTCACTAATGAAACCTTTCCACCAATTCTGACGGCTATGTCCCCCATTCCCCTACCCTCAAACACTGCCCCTACACTCGTATTGTACCCATTCATAACTCCGTTATATTAGCCTTCTGTTCCCAATGTTTCAGCGAGATGTTTTCATTTCATTTGAGTATTCAAAAGCCCTACAGCTCTCGCATGTTGGTTTCATCATACAGGATATTTTAAATATTAATAAAAATACTCAATTTGATTTATACGTGTGCTTTTATTTAGATTTATAGTTTAATCCCTATTAAACTATTAATTCCCTATTTATAGTTTAATCACGTTTGTGAATGAAACTATAAATAAGTATTAATAGGTAAATAAGGTTTTTGAATTTGCAGATGATATTTTTATTCTATGTTACTATGTTTTTATAACTATACTTTACTAAAATAAGGTTACTTACCATTCATTATACTACACACTTTGTTGCAATTGCTGGAGGGGTTGAAAATATTATTAGAATTTTATGTTGACATTAGTGTATTGTATATTTTTGTATTTGTTAATTATTTCTTGATGAATGAAGAGAGTTCTAAAATTGAACAACCACTATATATAGGAGTACGCATACGTAGGAATTACATCTGTGTAGAATACATACAACTTTATTGTTACATACAAAAACTTCAACTATGACGTGACATAGTAAAAAAAAAACTTAGACAATGATAACTGAACTAACGCTTATATTGATATATTCTAGTATGATTTTCCATTTAGTCCTGCACATTTTTTTCCTCTTCTGAGAAATTGCACATAGTCCTAGAAGGACCTTTGCGCTGCTTCTGGAGTTACAGGATATTCTGGATGGATAAGTTTGAGGCAGGGGCCGTTTCCTGATAAAATCCATGAGGAAGAATTGTGGACATTAATCTGTCATGTCTCCTTTGATGAAGGGGAAGCCAGCTCTGTACCAGCCTCTCCAGTCAGAGCAGGGAACGGGTGTCATGTGCTATGTTGAAGGGTGTTATGTTCTGGCTAGCAACAGCCCTTAACATTTTTGGAGCACCACCAGATCTCGAATACCGCAGTAGACTAGACTTATCGATCTACTCTTGCACCCCTAACATTTGAAGTGATGTGCCGCTCCTGGACATCCATAAGGCTACTCACATATAAAGTGGGACATTGGTTTGGCTGTAACCAGTGAAGGTCCAACTAGAAGGTGTAAACCGGCCAAAAGTAATCCCTCTTAGGGAGAGTCATGCTATTTATTAGTATCTGTTTTACAATGCAACGGAGTCGGTAAATAAAACAAATTAAATATGATAAAAGAATAGTTTGTAGTCGATAGTTGGTAACACGGTCACAACAACCGTTTCCACTTATACAAGACAAACGATATTAGTGAACACTACAGTGCTTGTGCTGTTAACGTTGCTAGGGTTACAAATGCTGTCACTGGCAGTAGTGCCATCTACTTTGTAATTAAGTCTGGACATCATCTCTTAATGTAAAATATATTACTGACTGTTTAGAATGCAATAATGAACTCGATAAAACAATAACAGATCGTATTTATTTCTAGAATACCTTACAACAATATAAGTACGGGTATATTTTCATTTAAAAAATTCAGAAATTTCTCTTGATAAGGATATCATTCAATTATTACCGCTCACATACATAATGTATTATAAGTTAAAATACATTAGAAAACAAGTTTTGGTAAAATAGGGATTCCATTCAGTTACAGTTTACATGTATCTGTATTCAAGTATTGTTAATGTACAGGATATGATATGAGGTTGAGTGGAAGAGAGAGCTTAACAGCCCTAACTCCGGCTCTTTAATAAAGGCATTTTTAATTTCATTCAAAAACAGTCTATTATACCGAGAAACTAAAGAGAACCTGTTACATCAAATGTTCTGACGGGATTTAAACTTTAGTTATTATGTTATAGTTACGTTGTCGACCTAGATTCGTCTCTTTCATTGTTTCACACTCATATCTCTTTAACTTTATTTAATTAGTGTGTTTACGTACACTAATACAAATAATTCATGTTCAAGTAAATCCATATTTAATTCTGCTGTCATGATGAGGAGACGTACTTATATTCATAGTCAATTATATCGTGTCACACATGTTACACTCTTAAAGTTCAAGATTTAATAGTGCGTAGTCAAATGAAAACTACATTACGAGACCATTCAAAACCCCACCATTCATATCATATACACCGTTACACCGTTATATGTAACAAAAATAGTTCGTTGTTAATAAAAACATGAATCTATATAAAAATAATAATATCTATGTAGTTCCGAAACTTATTTTAGATCGAAAGTGAGTGTATACTGACAGTATGAATTCTTGCAGCGTATCGTTGTGGCGTGGCACGATGAACTCGTCCAGGTCGATGAGTGCGATGTGACAGAAGCGATACATTGTGCGGTAACAAACAGTCATTGAGTGCGGCGAACAGACCCTCAGTGCGGATCTCGGTCTGCGAGGCGATGTAGAGCCGCCAGGGTAGAAACTGTGTGCCGCTGACGTGTGTGCGTTTCCTTGATATAGCTATGAATTTGGCAAAAAATTATTACTACAAATACTTGCAATTCCTTGCGTGGTTATCGAGAATTGCTTAAATATATTTTTCCTGCCTTATGGGAGGAAGTTGTTCTGAAGAAGTTGCGACTAGAAGTATCTTAACCAAAAAAACGAACAAACTTTAACCCAACCAAAAACTGAGTACAGCACTTTTTTACCATCAAATCTAACAAAAACTAAATTGTAATAAACTTATAAATCATACCTTTCACGCATTACTGCTTCAACTAAGAAGATTGAAATTAATTCACACAGAATATCGTAAATTGGAGGAAGCAGTAAAATTCAGCTGAAAGGCTCATAATAGAGAAGATGGGCACTTCAGATTCTATTCAAGTAAATCAAGGAAATCGAAAAGAGATGTAAGAGATCAAGACTTTTGTGTCTACCTGTTTCACTAGATATCGAAATCCACGTTGAAAATCTAACTTTCTTTATTATTTTACTTTTTTGTTTTGTAGGAGAAGATCGCGTATATAATGTAAAAAATAATTAAGAACATTACATTGAAAGAAATAAGAATTTTTAAAACATACATTTCATTTTTCAAATGTATTACAGCTGCTTGTCTCTATTAATATGTTACTGAGTAAAGAATATACGAAGACTAGCTATAAAATGCATGACCACCTACCTATCCTATGGTAAGGTTCCAAAGAAGGTGGACAAGTAAAATATAATATTTATATGGCTATATGAGTTTATTAAGTTTTATTAGGCTTTATTTTTAAACTGTTATTGAGTTTACAGTTTTATTCACAACACAAACACGCTTCCACGATTGAACGTAATTCACACACATTACTGAATTACAATCATAATAGGTGAAATTAATCATTAATGTTACCCATATTTATAGTAATAACCATAACTACGTTAAGAAAATGTATTTAAAATAATTAAAAATTCCCCAGTCTCACTTTAAAGATGTAATTATTTCCCTACGTAACGAATTAAGGTTATATGTATCTTACCTTCGCTATCCTCTAATATCATAATTTTATTGCATATTTAACTTTCTATTTATTAATCTAATAATTAGTTTTAAATGCTGTTGGTGAATATTTTATAATACGTAATATAACATCTACTGATTCTAGATTAATACTTCAGAAAGTGGTTAACTCCTTAACGTGTAATGATATATATATATATATATATATATATATATATATATATATATGTGTGTGTGTGTGTGTGTGTGTAATGATATATATATATAACACTCCTTACCTTGTTCCATATAATGATAAAAATAGAATCAAAAAGAGTGAATTAAAACTTATGTTGAGAACTTGGCTCCTGAAATTGAGAAAACACTAACAGATAACATATGTTGATAGGAACTTTTAGCTTATTTTAAAAACATACTTACACAGTTAGTATAGTTCCGGAACATATTTTATTGTTTATTGGTAAATTATGAGAAACTTTAATTCTGAACCGTTTATCACATTACTTTAGCTTACATTCAACAGATTATTTGATAATATCTATCCAAATCAGAATTCAATTTCGGCCCACGGAATGACAAGCTAACACGCTACCTTTCGAGTACAAATGTTGTCGTATGAGTATATTCATTTTTGAGCTCAAAGATACATTCTCAATTTGACCGTCGGGAGCTATTTTAATCGCTTGAAAGAGTTATCAGAAATCAGGGAAAAATCGTATCGGTGATAACAAGTTGGTGATTAGTGGAGAAAGTTGGCGCGTTTCTTGAGGTGGAAGATTTTCTTTAACCTGTCTCTGTGGTTCAACTCATTATTTCAATTTAGTTGACGATTTAGTTTTATTGTATGAATAATACAAACCATGGATGACTGAGTTGCCAACATCCCGTAATTCATCTTCCCTTTATTCAAGAATACCGAAACAAATGCTTCCTTAATACCTACACTCTTACAACATAGATATTTTTACAGCCTATCTAAATCAATCTGCATGTTTTTATAGGCTTTTATAGACTCTATATTTTTTGAGAATATTCGTTATCTTTTTTCTGTTTTTTCTATCGCTTGATAGAACACTCAAGGCTAGTTGAATGTTCAATATGGTATAATTTCTTATACAAGTGGAAGGGTTTAAAATGTTTACCACCTGCTAAATGTTGAACGATTGCAGATAGACAAATGAATCTAGGAAATATTTCAACTCTATAGGTCCTACCTTTGAGCATATTACGCATTCATATATACATTGCAAAAGGAGCACCTCCCATTAAAACATATAAAACTGTTCTTTGATATCATTGGGAGAGGAATCTTCCATTCTGGAATACAATTGTAAGCACATATGTAATTATCTAAAATGTTTATTAGAAAACAAATTATAAACTTCAAAGAATTATAAGCTGTATTTAAACATTGGTAAAGATGAAAATATAAGTAAATATTTTTAGCATTCCATTACAATAAAAAGTATTTTTATGCCTATACTAAAAATTTTAAATCTAATCAATGCAAATTAATTTTATTGATGTTTATAAGTACAATTGTACAATACTTACATTGTATTCTATTCTGTTATATTCTATTCTGTTAATAAATAATATAACTACAAAAGTATTCTAATGGAACTAACACAAAACATATTGTACCATTGATACTATAACCGATTGTTAAATAAATTATGGTACATGATTTACATTAAAATGAAGGTTTAACATTGTCGAGCAGATATAATGAGATAACAGCAAGTCAATTAATAATCACAAAGTAAACAGCTGTTGTTGATCGAAACGTAGGTTATTGTCCAGGCGACCATCACAACGCAATCTGCTTTGTTTGTGCTTCAAACATAAATTGAATTCTGTTAATATGAAAAGTTGTTTATACATGTTTATTTATTTTAAATCAAAATTAATAACTTAACTGTTTGCTTTAAATATTTCAAGTGGATATCATTTTTCCATCTTCCATTTTAGTTGTATTGCTAAAATTACAGTATGACAACATTATATAAAGTAAGGTCTATTTACCTTTATATTGGCAAATACATTACGGAATATAATATATATGAATTAAAGCAATTAAATGAATGATCTATGAAAGAAAATATATTTATTTAATAGTTAAAGTCTACAAAACATCACACTAGGAGTGACCTTAACTACTTACAGTCTCCATCTCTTCTCATATTTTGTATGTAATAACCTTTAACCAACCAACCAACGTATTATTCTCGCAACTCTTAGCAAATCTGTAAGTAAAAGATATCTGAAACTTCGATTTCCGGTATCCTATCACCGAAGGAGCTGAAAACCATTTCTGTCTGTCTGTCCGAACGATATCTCGGGAACGAACTAATGTTTATGTTTGAAATTTTGCATAACGCTTCTTTTCTATTTAAGCAACATCGATATAAATTATGATGCATGTCAGTTCATGGAATTTACTGAGCGTTAGTGAACATTTGTTATACTTAACTTACAGGTCAAATGACGGCAAAGAGAAAATTGCAGCGTAAATAGTAAAAAGATTTGTTATGAAATTTAAGCCAAGTCTCTTACGCAAAGCGTGGTGTCGTGTACTCTTACCTTGTCAATCACTATTAATTGTCATAGTGGAAACTTTATTAGTAAGTAAGTTTAAATACTCGTTGTACTGACTAGCTATAAATGTTCAAAATATGTTCATGGTTTTACAGTTGATAAATTACTGTTCCAAAAAACTACACATATTTTGTAATAATGTAAAAAATAAACTGGTACATGTAATTCCTCTTCATACTTGAAACGACTTTCAGAACCACTTGGTTAGAAAATCTACCAAAATGCATATAACGCAACCAATAACATGGTCATATAAGCAAAATGTAGAACCACATATAATTTACAGTTGTTTTCAAGTGGAAATTGCTGAAACTCTTAATGTTTTTACTAGTCCTTCATATATTTAGCACAGTAGCTAATAAAATTTGTAATAGTAATAACACATGATACACTGTAATGAGTTAAAAAAAAGTTGTGGAAAAGCCGCTGCAGAAAGCCTGGAGCGACGTGTTTGTTTGTTGCGATTATAGGCCATTATCACTAGAAGTGATGTACTGTACCACTGCCAAAACTATGAAATAACTCTTCTTAGGAGAGTATGAAACAATATGATAATCCGTTGGTGGATTTTTACCCGCTTCCATGAGGTCTTATATGTGTCATATGTTTTATGATCTAATTTAATTACTCATAAAATACTTACTGATGTTAAATGCATTGTTACTGTAACGAGTAAACATAAGATTAAGAAAATACTCATTCTAAAACTAATTTACCTGTTTATTTTCAAATAAAAGGACTGACAGTAATGATTTATAGAACATATTGCAACTGCCAACCTACAATTACCAAGTTCCATAATTATTTAATTAAAAACTAATGAGTAATATGTAGTATGTAGTAATATGTTTTAATTAAAAACTAATGATGTAATAGTATATGTAGTAAATGAGGGTATCGTGAATATTCTTAATCTAATATACTATACAGCCGCATGTGAAACTGACTGACTGACTCACTGATATATAGATACAAATTCTAACATAGTTCTAGAAGTGCTGGAAACTTGAAATTTGGCATGCAGGTACCTTTTGCAATATGACCCGGAGGAAAAGTCTGAAAACTGGACATTTTTACTTTTAAACCCCTAAAAAAAAATTATTAAAAAAACGCGCATTTTTTACCCTTGCAGGCCTTTTTTGTAAGCCCGATAGCGGGAGAGAACCGTTGGAGCTAGCTCGGATCTGACGAAAAATTCATGGTCAGGAATGAAGTGAACTACAAAAAAGGTCCAATGACTTTTTGCTCTATCTTCCATGGTTAAGCGACAAAACGCTTGAATATTTGACATTCCAGAGATTTTTTCGATAAAAATAATGTTTCAAGCCCGATAGCGGCCCGAACCGTTGGTCGTAGCTCAAATCTGATTGACCCATCAAATTAGCAAATTGCGCGATCTACAGAAAAGGTCCAGTGACCTTTTGCCTTATCTCCATTGGTTTGGCCGAAAAACGTGATTATGTGCAATTTTTTTGTAATTTTCACGTGAAAACTTTGTTTTTGGGGTCGATAGCGGCGAAACAATTGGTCGGAGGTCAAAATAAAACGAAGGTTAGATTTAGGAAATAATATGGTCTACAAACAAGGTGTAGTGACTTTTTACTATATCTCCATTATTTTTTACTGCAAAACGCGATTAAGTGAATTTTTTTGGAAATTTTCGCCTTAAAATTTACATTTCGGGCCTGATAGCGGGCTAGCTAAACTATTGGTCGTAGCTCAAAACAAATTTTCATTAGGATTTAGGAAATTGCACGATCTACAAAAAAGGTCCAGTAACATATTGCCCTATCCCCAATGGTTTGGCCGGAAAACGCGTTTTTAAAACGCATTACTTTTTTAAGTTTTCCGTTAAAATTGTGATTCTGGGCTACATTGCGATCAGCAGTTTAAGTTTAGCACAAATTTAAAAATGTGATTTCAATACAAAATAAGGCCATCTACAAAAAAGAATCAGTGACTTTTTACTCTATCTTCATTGGTTTAGCCGTAAAAACGTGATCATGTTGAAGATTGTACTTAAAAACTTACCTTCCGGGCTCGATAGTGACCGAACCGTTGGGTCTAGCTTGAATATAAAAATTGTTTTGATTAGTAATTGAAGTGATCTACAAAAAGGTTAAGTAGCTTTTTGCTCTATCTTTATTTTTTTGGCTAATAAATGCTAATATTATGTAATTTTGACGTGACAATTGTTTCTGGAGTGAATAGCGGTCGAACCTTCAGTCTTAGATTAAATATAAAAGTTTCTACTAATATAAAATGACAAGGTGTACAAAAAAGGTCCAGTAGCTTTTTGTCGTATATCCCGAAATTTAGCTTTCGCAAGCCCGAAAATCGCCTTAAATAGTAAAATATTTGTCGTGAATTGGCAATTTTTGGAGATTTTAATTTATATGTGACTAATAGTTGTGTAATTCATTCCAGGTTCCGATTGCACTTGCTTTGCTAGGTTAACGAGTGTGAATACAACCCCAGATTTGAAATTAGCTAAGAGTTAGCTAAGCGTCAATAGTAGATGGGGACAGAGTGCGTTTTAATAATTTTAATTAAATACTGATTCCTTATCAACACTGTGGTATGGAATGATAATTTCCTAAGTAATTGTAACCTCTGATCAACTTTTTTTAATAAAAATTACTGTACACATATTTTTGTAGCACAGACACACATTTCCCAGAAAAGTACCACGCGTTCTTATAACCCCCGATAACATAAACCCCCTCCCGCAAATATTCTGGTAGATGAATTCCTGATTAAATTAGACCCCCTGAACAACCTAATAATCTGATAAAGGTAGTTTTTATTTTGTTTACACTAAACAATTCACCATAGTTGGCCAGTGCAGACTTTTATCAAAAGCGTTCTACCACCTAAACCAGACGTCGTACTTCAAATCTGACAACGGAATCGAGAGATAAAATTACATTTCCGACAAGAAAGGTCCAGTCACTTTTTGTCGTATCTCTAACGGTTAAGCCGTAAAAACGCTCTCAAAGTCAAAAGTTTGGGTGAATCCGGAAAATTAAACTATGATATACGCTGACTTTAGTTACCATCAAATTCTTCTTGTCTTCTAATTTCGCGAACACATAAATTACTGTTCTACGATGTCTATTGATTATTATTATACACCACATATCAATTGGGCTGAGCGTTAGCGAAGCGATATGACCCGTACGATTCTCGGAATCGGATAGAGCAGGGAACATGAAACCTTATGTCCGAATTTAACCAATCACCAAAATCCATCTAATCCCCAAATTATTAAGCATTCACTTTGGGGGCCTGGGGGCGTAGCCCCCAGCGAGCCGAAGGCGAGTGGAAGCCTATACCTTGTGATACATAATTTTAAAGGTAATAGCTTACTGAATTGAATGCCACAAACCGCATCTCAAGGGAATTATTCTATCAGAAAATAGAGCATTTTTAGTATTGAAAATTTACTGATGTTCAACGATGTAATTTTAACATGGTTCTTGCCACAAAATGTGTTACACTAATTTTTTAGCATTTTTTTAAATGTTCAATTAAATAAAACAAAAATTTCATTTTAAGCTGGTTCTATTAGCACAAATTTGCCAGTTTTTATTACAGTACAATTATGGAAATACTTATGTTATTGATTTCTTATTACAAATAAAAAATAATGTATGCTGTTAGAAAAGTCTTACAACAAACGTTTTACCTGCATTTGGTGTCAAAGCAATTGTTCGAACTGTGTGTTCCTTCTACGGTTTGACCAATGAGCCAATCTTGTGTAAAATGATTCGACAGAGTTGCCTAACATTTCTTCAGTTATCAAAGCAATCTCCTCTATAATCCTGTTTCTTAGGTCTTCCAAATTATGAGGCTTTCTTCTATAAACATTGGATTTTAAATGACCCCATAGGAAATAATCGATTGGTGACAAATCCGGAGATCTTGGAGGCCATTCGATTTCTCCTCTTCGGCCAATCCATTTATGAGGAAACCTTAAATCCAAATACTCTCTTACCTGTCTCCCATAATGGGGTGGAGCACCATCCTGCTGAAACCATACATTATCAAAGTATTCTCCTGATGCAATTTGAATAGCTGGGATTATTTCATTTTGGAGCATATTGTAGTAAAGTTCGGCATTTAAATTTCCATTGATGAAAAAGGGTCCAACAATTTTGTTACCTAAAATTCCACACCATACGTTCAGTTTTTGTGGTTGCTGTGAATGGGACTCAGTAATCCAATGTGGGTTTTCACTAGCCCAGTAACGGCAATTGTGCCTGTTAACATTGCCATTTAGGAAAAAAGTTGCCTCATCAGAAAATAGTATGTTGGTCAGAAAATCTCTATTGTCATCACATTTGCGCATCACAAGTTCACAAAACTCAACTCTTCTGTCGTAATCATCCTCACTTAACTGTTGGACTAAATGAACTTTAAATGGTTTGTATTTATTAATTTTCAAAATCTTACTCACAGACATAGGGTGCATATCATGTTGCTGTGCAGCTTTTCTGAGCGATGTATGTGGGTCTTCAATAAATGTTTGCAAAACATCTAGTGCATGTTCTTCATCTGTTGCAGATTGTATCCTACCCGACTTTGGCCGATTACGTACACTCCCTGTCATTTCAAAACGCTCAATAGTTTTTGATATTGTTGAAACACTTATGGGATTCCTTTCTGGGAAAGTGTCATTAAACAAATTACAAACTTCCCGATAAGATCTTTGACGATCGCCATATCCTCGCATCATCAACAGAGTAATTCGTTCTCTTTCAGACAATTCCATTAAAATGCCAAATAAAAACTGAACTACTGTAATTAGATAACTTGTTGACAGCAATGCTTCAGAGACACTGATTAACTCGACAGGAATGATATGACCTTTGTCCATTTGTAATTCCCAAGCTTAGACCTGTCTAGTGAAAGCTCCATGCTCAACAAACTGAAACCTGTAGACCAGATGATTAATAACACAATAATGTTTCTCATAGGCTAGTGACCTTTGTCTCTTTAAACCTTCCTGCTGACTGGAAAACACCAAGTACAGATTCATAAAGTAATCAGAGAAAGTGACTCATAAGTTTTATTCATTGTAATAAAAACTGGTAAATTTGTACTAATGAAACCAGCTTAAAAATAAATTGTTTATTTTATTTTAATTGAACATTTAAAAAATGCTAAAAAATTAGTGTAACACATTTTGTGGCAAGAACCATGTTAAAATTACATTGTTGAACATCAGTAAATTTTCAATACTAAAAATGCTCTATTTTCTGATAGAATAATTCCTTTGAGATGCGGTTTGTGGCATTCAATTCAGTAATCTATTACCTTTAAAATTATGTATCACAAGGTATAGGCTTCCATTAAGAATATTCACGATACCTTCGGCAGGACGTCCCCCGTTGGTGTGACATAACAAAACATTGTTCCAAAAAGTAGATGCCCAATCTCTATCACGATTGTAAGAGGTTTCAAATTTATATTTAAATTATTAAAGGATATATTTGGGTGTTTCCAGACATAATATACACCCTGTATATATATATATATATATATATATATATATATATTATATATATATATAATAGGTACCTAATATCACAGTTAGAGCTTCAGATATTAAGCGAAATCGCGCATGGCCCTTATATTTCGCTTTGCTCGTGTACGAATACTTCTGGTTCGAATGAATTTCTGATGACATGGTTGAGTTTTCATTGTTTTCTCGATCAAGAATAAATAAATATTTAGACAGATGTAAGAATCCCACGATTATAAAAAATCTACTTTTGCCTTTATAATTTTCTTCTGGTAAGATATTTATGCAAAAGTAATTTAGTAATTTTGGTTTTTATATCTCCATTACACTACTGATACTACCATTGCGTACTTAATATTTGCTAAAACTGAAAATTAAAAGTGTATTGTTACTAAAACCTGTGCTCAACATTAATGACAGAAAAGTTTAAATAAGAATTTTCAATTTTAAGTTTACTCATAATATAAATGTAAAGAAATTGAGACAGACGAATAACAAGAAATATTTAATATTATATGTTTAAATTATTATTCTTAATATTCTTGGTTTTGGCAGGTCACATTTAATATCTGTTGACTAAGTCCATACATATAATGGATAATGGAGTGTTAAGGGAGTTAAGATCAGTGGGGAGTATTCCGGAGGGATCTTGGTAACCATAGAAGTTGTATATGTTAATCAGGGAAGCTAAGAATGTCAGTGTGTAAATATTCCGTATAATCAGTCCAGTAGTTTTACGTGGTTGAGCAACACACACACACACACACACACACACACACACACACACACACACACACACACACACACACACACACACACACACACACACTCCACCACACACACAAAGAGAGAGACACCATTTTGTTTTTATATAAAAGTGTAGATAAAACTACTTATGTGTACTAAAAAAAGTTAAACAAAAGCAACAATGCACTCTTTGAAAATATTGATACAAAATGTAATGCTTACAAACATTTATGGAATCATTTAGTTGGACGGGCAGATGATGTAAGCTGAGCACCACGCCTGACGTTTCTTTAACGTTCCTCAAGGGAGTGTTTCGAGACTTAAGTGGATCTGGAAATCTTAAGTCATCCGGAAATACTCCCAGGGTGCATCAACACTACAGATCTAAACTTTAAAATAATCTTTTTATCTCCTAAATATTGCATTGACAATAGGTTGAAGGCTTTCACAAATGGTTTTACATTGGTTTTATGGGTAACCATGATTGTATCGAGAAAATTGCAGAATATGTAAATTTTTAAACAAGGTGTAGGTATAGGCTTGAAATTTTGACTGCAATCTAGCAAACTGTTGTGCGATACTTGATGTGGCGTACTCGCATCATGTAAGGTTGAGATTAAAAGTATAAGATTTGTTAAAATCAAAGATTGTTAAACATTGAAGACCACGTTAATGTGGAGGTAGAAGACAGATAATAAAGAGAGGGGACTATGATGAATGTACGGGAGGGAAGATTATACATGCAGGCCCTTTAGGACGGAAATTGAATGGACCTCAGAGTGAGGGACCTTTGTCAACGTTGGTTTTGTTTTGACCTTTGAAAAAGCAGAATGGAAACACACACGTGTGTGATTTTTAATGCCCCTGAGCAAAAGAGTCTTTATAAACACGCGCTCATGTCTGCTCCTGTATCCGTCTACATATGCCTGTTATTCAAAGCATCCAATCCAGTTTATTGTAAATTTGTAGCTTTTAAAACTTACCAAATAGTGACAAAAGTTGCGCTTGCTGACAGAATTAGACGGAATAATTGGATAAAAATAGTTAAGCAATGTATCCTCAAGAAATATATAGGATAATAATGGCACAGATATTTATATGAGTATATATGAGGTATTGTCTTATAAATTATTCTACGCTTCTAACTTCTTAGAATATGAGAGTTAATATGAAAGTTTATTGACGCACTCAGTCTAAAGTGTATGCGTTACTCTTCAATTTATGTCAATTTGGGATTCTGAGTCTACGCGTGGAACTGAGAACCAGTAGGTTACTTTAAAACTGAATCACTGAGAGACAATGATATTGCACAATTCATGTAAACAACGATAGAGAGATGAGGGAAAGATGAAGCGGTACTCAGAGTGAACATAAACACTGTACTTTACAGATGACAGTTTGGATGGACTTTCAACAGGATCAGGATTCGAATATACCATTTTGACCTGCTGACAAAAATTCACCAGAGCCTAACTTCAACTATTCACTAGATCTTTCTTACCATCCGTAAAAAATACGGTGAGGGGAGAGGGTCATATAGCGTTATTAAATTTAGAAAAGGAAATGTGTGCTGACCGAGAGTCATGGATTCTTCGTACGTAAGAGTCATAAGACTACAAATCTGTTAGGACTGAAGAAATTGTGATCGAAGTCTGACCCAGCAGCGAAGGATTAGTTGATCCTTAATGGTATCCTAACCCTGAACCCTAGCTGGTTTCACGCATACAGAGAGTGTAACGAGTATACCATTAGAGTTGAAATATAAGAGAGTGTTTTCATGCGAACTGTTCACTAATGAAACCTTTCCACCAATTCTGACGGCTATGTCCCCCATTCCCCTACCCTCAAACACTGCCCCTACACTCGTATTGTACCCATTCATAACTCCGTTATATTAGCCTTCTGTTCCCAATGTTTCAGCGAGATGTTTTCATTTCATTTGAGTATTCAAAAGCCCTACAGCTCTCGCATGTTGGTTTCATCATACAGGATATTTTAAATATTAATAAAAATACTCAATTTGATTTATACGTGTGCTTTTATTTAGATTTATAGTTTAATCCCTATTAAACTATTAATTCCCTATTTATAGTTTAATCACGTTTGTGAATGAAACTATAAATAAGTATTAATAGGTAAATAAGGTTTTTGAATTTGCAGATGATATTTTTATTCTATGTTACTATGTTTTTATAACTATACTTTACTAAAATAAGGTTACTTACCATTCATTATACTACACACTTTGTTGCAATTGCTGGAGGGGTTGAAAATATTATTAGAATTTTATGTTGACATTAGTGTATTGTATATTTTTGTATTTGTTAATTATTTCTTGATGAATGAAGAGAGTTCTAAAATTGAACAACCACTATATATAGGAGTACGCATACGTAGGAATTACATCTGTGTAGAATACATACAACTTTATTGTTACATACAAAAACTTCAACTATGACGTGACATAGTAAAAAAAAAACTTAGACAATGATAACTGAACTAACGCTTATATTGATATATTCTAGTATGATTTTCCATTTAGTCCTGCACATTTTTTTCCTCTTCTGAGAAATTGCACATAGTCCTAGAAGGACCTTTGCGCTGCTTCTGGAGTTACAGGATATTCTGGATGGATAAGTTTGAGGCAGGGGCCGTTTCCTGATAAAATCCATGAGGAAGAATTGTGGACATTAATCTGTCATGTCTCCTTTGATGAAGGGAAGCCAGCTCTGTACCAGCCTCTCCAGTCAGAGCAGGGAACGGGTGTCATGTGCTATGTTGAAGGGTGTTATGTTCTGGCTAGCAACAGCCCTTAACATTTTTGGAGCACCACCAGATCTCGAATACCGCAGTAGACTAGACTTATCGATCTACTCTTGCACCCCTAACATTTGAAGTGATGTGCCGCTCCTGGACATCCATAAGGCTACTCACATATAAAGTGGGACATTGGTTTGGCTGTAACCAGTGAAGGTCCAACTAGAAGGTGTAAACCGGCCAAAAGTAATCCCTCTTAGGGAGAGTCATGCTATTTATTAGTATCTGTTTTACAATGCAACGGAGTCGGTAAATAAAACAAATTAAATATGATAAAAGAATAGTTTGTAGTCGATAGTTGGTAACACGGTCACAACAACCGTTTCCACTTATACAAGACAAACGATATTAGTGAACACTACAGTGCTTGTGCTGTTAACGTTGCTAGGGTTACAAATGCTGTCACTGGCAGTAGTGCCATCTACTTTGTAATTAAGTCTGGACATCATCTCTTAATGTAAAATATATTACTGACTGTTTAGAATGCAATAATGAACTCGATAAAACAATAACAGATCGTATTTATTTCTAGAATACCTTACAACAATATAAGTACGGGTATATATTTTCATTTAAAAAATTCAGAAATTTCTCTTGATAAGGATATCATTCAATTATTACCGCTCACATACATAATGTATTATAAGTTAAAATACATTAGAAACAAGTTTTGGTAAAATAGGGATTCCATTCAGTTACAGTTTACATGTATCTGTATTCAAGTATTGTTAATGTACAGGATATGATATGAGGTTGAGTGGAAGAGAGAGCTTAACAGCCCTAACTCCGGCTCTTTAATAAAGGCATTTTTAATTTCATTCAAAACAGTCTATTATACCGAGAAACTAAAGAGAACCTGTTACATCAAATGTTCTGACGGGATTTAAACTTTAGTTATTATGTTATAGTACGTTGTCGACCTAGATTCGTCTCTTTCATTGTTTCACACTCATATCTCTTTAACTTTATTTAATTAGTGTGTTTACGTACACTAATACAAATAATTCATGTTCAAGTAAATCCATATTTAATTCTGCTGTCATGATGAGGAGACGTACTTATATTCATAGTCAATTATATCGTGTCACACATGTTACACTCTTAAAGTTCAAGATTTAATAGTGCGTAGTCAAATGAAAACTACATTACGAGACCATTCAAAACCCCACCATTCATATCATATACACCGTTACACCGTTATATGTAACAAAAATAGTTCGTTGTTAATAAAAACATGAATCTATATAAAAAATAATAATATCTATGTAGTTCCGAAACTTATTTTAGATCGAAAGTGAGTGTATACTGACAGTATGAATTCTTGCAGCGTATCGTTGTGGCGTGGCACGATGAACTCGTCCAGGTCGATGAGTGCGATGTGACAGAAGCGATACATTGTGCGGTACAAACAGTCATTGAGTGCGGCGAACAGACCCTCAGTGCGGATCTCGGTCTGCGAGGCGATGTAGAGCCGCCAGGGTAGAACTGTGTGCCGCTGACGTGTGTGCGTTTCCTTGATATAGCTATGAATTTGGCAAAAAATTATTACTACAAATACTTGCAATTCCTTGCGTGGTTATCGAGAATTGCTTAAATATATTTTTCCTGCCTTATGGGAGGAAGTTGTCTGAAGAAGTTGCGACTAGAAGTATCTTAACCAAAAAAACGAACAAACTTTAACCCAACCAAAAACTGAGTACAGCACTTTTTTACCATCAAATCTAACAAAAACTAAATTGTAATAAACTTATAAATCATACCTTTCACGCATTACTGCTTCAACTAAGAAGATTGAAATTAATTCACACAGAATATCGTAAATTGGAGGAAGCAGTAAAATTCAGCTGAAAGGCTCATAATAGAGAAGATGGGCACTTCAGATTCTATTCAAGTAAATCAAGGAAATCGAAAAGAGATGTAAGAGATCAAGACTTTTGTGTCTACCTGTTTCACTAGATATCGAAATCCACGTTGAAAATCTAACTTTCTTTATTATTTACTTTTTTGTTTTGTAGGAGAAGATCGCGTATATAATGTAAAAAATAATTAAGAACATTACATTGAAAGAAATAAGAATTTTAAAACATACATTTCATTTTTCAATGTATTACAGCTGCTTGTCTCTATTAATATGTTACTGAGTAAAGAATATACGAAGACTAGCTATAAAATGCATGACCACCTACCTATCCTATGGTAAGGTTCCAAAGAAGGTGGACAAGTAAAATATAATATTTATATGGCTATATGAGTTTATTAAGTTTTATTAGGCTTTATTTTTAAACTGTTATTGAGTTTACAGTTTTATTCACAACACAAACACGCTTCCACGATTGAACGTAATTCACACACATTACTGAATTACAATCATAATAGGTGAAATTAATCATTAATGTTACCCATATTTATAGTAATAACCATAACTACGTTAAGAAAATGTATTTAAAATAATTAAAAATTCCCCAGTCTCACTTTAAAGATGTAATTATTTCCCTACGTAACGAATTAAGGTTATATGTATCTTACCTTCGCTATCCTCTAATATCATAATTTTATTGCATATTTACTTTCTATTTATTAATCTAATAATTAGTTTTAAATGCTGTTGGTGAATATTTTATAATACGTAATATAACATCTACTGATTCTAGATTAATACTTCAGAAAGTGGTTAACTCCTTAACGTGTAATGATATATATATATATATTATATATATATATATATATATATATATATGTGTGTGTGTGTGTGTGTGTGTAATGATATATATATATAACACTCCTTACCTTGTTCCATATAATGATAAAAATAGAATCAAAAAGAGTGAATTAAAACTTATGTTGAGAACTTGGCTCCTGAAATTGAGAAAACACTAACAGATAACATATGTTGATAGGAACTTTTAGCTTATTTTAAAAACATACTTACACAGTTAGTATAGTTCCGGAACATATTTTATTGTTTATTGGTAAATTATGAGAAACTTTAATTCTGAACCGTTTATCACATTACTTTAGCTTACATTCAACAGATTATTTGATAATATCTATCCAAATCAGAATTCAATTTCGGCCCACGGAATGACAAGCTAACACGCTACCTTTCGAGTACAAATGTTGTCGTATGAGTATATTCATTTTTGAGCTCAAAGATACATTCTCAATTTGACCGTCGGGAGCTATTTTAATCGCTTGAAAGAGTTATCAGAAATCAGGGAAAAATCGTATCGGTGATAACAAGTTGGTGATTAGTGGAGAAAGTTGGCGCGTTTCTTGAGGTGGAAGATTTTCTTTAACCTGTCTCTGTGGTTCAACTCATTATTTCAATTTAGTTGACGATTTAGTTTTATTGTATGAATAATACAACCATGGATGACTGAGTTGCCAACATCCCGTAATTCATCTTCCCTTTATTCAAGAATACCGAAAACAAATGCTTCCTTAATACCTACACTCTTACAACATAGATATTTTTACAGCCTATCTAAATCAATCTGCATGTTTTTATAGGCTTTTATAGACTCTATATTTTTTGAGAATATTCGTTATCTTTTTTCTGTTTTTTCTATCGCTTGATAGAACACTCAAGGCTAGTTGAATGTTCAATATGGTATAATTTCTTATACAAGTGGAAGGGTTTAAAATGTTTACCACCTGCTAAATGTTGAACGATTGCAGATAGACAAATGAATCTAGGAAATATTTCAACTCTATAGGTCCTACCTTTGAGCATATTACGCATTCATATATACATTGCAAAAGGAGCACCTCCCATTAAAACATATAAAACTGTTCTTTGATATCATTGGGAGAGGAATCTTCCATTCTGGAATACAATTGTAAGCACATATGTAATTATCTAAAATGTTTATTAGAAACAAATTATAAACTTCAAAGAATTATAAGCTGTATTTAAACATTGGTAAAGATGAAAATATAAGTAAATATTTTTAGCATTCCATTACAATAAAAGTATTTTTATGCCTATACTAAAAATTTTAAATCTAATCAATGCAAATTAATTTTATTGATGTTTTATAAGTACAATTGTACAATACTTACATTGTATTCTATTCTGTTATATTCTATTCTGTTAATAAATAATATAACTACAAAAGTATTCTAATGGAACTAACACAAAACATATTGTACCATTGATACTATAACCGATTGTTAAATAAATTATGGTACATGATTTACATACATTAAAATGAAGGTTTAACATTGTCGAGCAGATATAATGAGATAACAGCAAGTCAATTAATAATCACAAAGTAAACAGCTGTTGTTGATCGAAACGTAGGTTATTGTCCAGGCGACCATCACAACGCAATCTGCTTTGTTTGTGCTTCAAACATAAATTGAATTCTGTTAATATGAAAAGTTGTTTATACATGTTATTTATTTTAAATCAAAATTAATAACTTAACTGTTTGCTTAAATATTTCAAGTGGATATCATTTTTCCATCTTCCATTTTAGTTGTATTGCTAAAATTACAGTATGACAACATTATATAAAGTAAGGTCTATTTACCTTTATATTGGCAAATACATTACGGAATATAATATATATGAATTAAAGCAATTAAATGAATGATCTATGAAAGAAAATATATTTATTTAATAGTTAAAGTCTACAAAACATCACACTAGGAGTGACCTTAACTACTTACAGTCTCCATCTCTTCTCATATTTTGTATGTAATAACCTTTAACCAACCAACCAACGTATTATTCTCGCAACTCTTAGCAAATCTGTAAGTAAAAGATATCTGAAACTTCGATTTCCGGTATCCTATCACCGAAGGAGCTGAAAACCATTTCTGTCTGTCTGTCCGAACGATATCTCGGGAACGAACTAATGTTTATGTTTGAAATTTTGCATAACGCTTCTTTTCTATTTAAGCAACATCGATATAAATTATGATGCATGTCAGTTCATGGAATTTACTGAGCGTTAGTGAACATTTGTTATACTTAACTTACAGGTCAAATGACGGCAAAGAGAAAATTGCAGCGTAAATAGTAAAAAGATTTGTTATGAAATTTAAGCCAAGTCTCTTACGCAAAGCGTGGTGTCGTGTACTCTTACCTTGTCAATCACTATTAATTGTCATAGTGGAAACTTTATTAGTAAGTAAGTTTAAATACTCGTTGTACTGACTAGCTATAAATGTTCAAAATATGTTCATGGTTTTACAGTTGATAAATTACTGTTCCAAAAACTACACATATTTTGTAATAATGTAAAAAATAAACTGGTACATGTAATTCCTCTTCATACTTGAAACGACTTTCAGAACCACTTGGTTAGAAAATCTACCAAAATGCATATAACGCAACCAATAACATGGTCATATAAGCAAAATGTAGAACCACATATAATTTACAGTTGTTTTCAAGTGGAAATTGCTGAAACTCTTAATGTTTTTACTAGTCCTTCATATATTTAGCACAGTAGCTAATAAAATTTGTAATAGTAATAACACATGATACACTGTAATGAGTTAAAAAAAGTTGTGGAAAAGCCGCTGCAGAAAGCCTGGAGCGACGTGTTGTTTGTTGCGATTATAGGCCATTATCACTAGAAGTGATGTACTGTACCCACTGCCAAAACTATGAAATAACTCTTCTTAGGAGAGTATGAAACAATATGATAATCCGTTGGTGGATTTTTACCCGCTTCCATGAGGTCTTATATGTGTCATATGTTTTATGATCTAATTTAATTACTCATAAAATACTTACTGATGTTAAATGCATTGTTACTGTAACGAGTAAACATAAGATTAAGAAAATACTCATTCTAAAACTAATTTACCTGTTTATTTTCAAATAAAAGGACTGACAGTAATGATTTATAGAACATATTGCAACTGCCAACCTACAATTACCAAGTTCCATAATTATTTAATTAAAAACTAATGAGTAATATGTAGCCGATATGTGTTCATGACTTTTGTTGTAGTTAAGCTATGCGACTCGAATTTAGGTTTGCTAAAAATGCTTCTTAACATACTGTGTTTCGTATTAGTTAAATGGTGCTAAATACTATTTATAGCTGAGGTAAAATATATTATTTATTGGAGTATTAAGAATTACTCAACAGTTATTTTTAATACTGATGTTTCATTAAATAGTATTAAAAAATTGCAGCACGGTGAGTTACATTATATTAACAATAGTTGGAGAGTATGTTAAAGACTGATATAATAAAGTTACAAGGTAATTTCGTTTATTAATATGTATAAGCAATTATCGTACACCCCGAAGAACAAAGAGTCATGAGCTTTGAATAGATGCTATTTGTATTTAAATGATTACGTATTGTTTTACCAGAAAATTTTATTATAAAATAAAATAATCTACCAGTACATAATCTATGTTTATACATAACTTTTATGTATATTCTGTATACAAAATCAGGCTATTATAGTTGCTCTCATCACAACAATTTCTGAAATCTTCTGCATAACTTCACCGAAGATGATCCCCCGCTCCTCCCTCCGGCAAAATGACGAATTGTGGAAAGAATACTGTCCCAAAAAAGGCCAAGTAAGTTGAAACTTGATTTTAGTTGACTAAGTGATTGACTAAGTTCGATTGGCGAGCTTAGCGCGCCATTTTCTTCAAATTTGGCGACCGTTCAAACTAAAAATCAGAACTCCTTTATTTATAAACCGATGAAAACAAAAAGTATTCTAGAATATTTATTACATTTTCTAAACCTGTGGTTACAAACAATTTGTATATCTTGTACGGTTTTTGAAGATATTGATTACATGTAGATTTCATGAGAATACATGAATAATATTTAAACTGTTACGAAATCAACCTGCTTCTTACGATTGAGCCAGAAGGACTAGTTATAATGTTAAAAGACAATAGTATGAAAGAAATCCGTTTCTTTACAAATTTCATAGTCTCCAGGTTACATAAAATAATCAGAGGTTTAGTTAAAATTTAGTTTAGTTTTCGTTATGAACAAACTTTTTATCTAAGCTCGTGCATTCGTTAACTTAGTAATGTATTCTGCAAGATGTATATAAAACACAAAAGTATCATAAAATAAGTTCCATAACGTTTCACAAATTTTTGTTAGAGAGCATGGCATTGGCGTTTGCAATAACTAGGCACAATAATATTGCCACGAACAAAATCCGTTGAAAAAGTTCAATTAAAGGCCAATATTCAGAGCACTGTCGTGTCAAACGCCTGTTGGTGGTGTACCAAGCGCATCGCTCGAGTTTGCGGCAAGCCAAGCTAGAAATATTAATTAATGAAAAACTAATTGGCGCAAAGCATTGGTTCTGAAGTAAAGAGTGAACGATGAGAGGAAGAGCCAAAATATTTACTATGTGTGAGTTTGAATGTCAACTTTCTTCATCATTATTTTCTTAAATTTTGTTACAAAAAATATATGTTTGCAACGTAATTCATTTATTGTTTTATGCTATAAAATATTATTGTTATTACTGCTATACGAGAAACTCAAAATGTAAATAGAATCTTATTTTAAAATGTTATGTTCAGAAAGATAATATATTCCACTGCAATAACCTCAATTTGATGTCATGTTACCCAAGAGAAATGTCTGTATATTCTATATTGAATTATACTACGGCAGAAACAGTCTCAATATATATCTCATGCCAGAACAGACATAGAGTACGTCTCATCAGGTGGAAGGAGAGCCTTTATGGGAACTAAGTGCTAGGGTATCTGCAGTGCTACCAACCATAACATTCAACGGGTGAAATACCCTCTCAAGCGTTCCTCTACTGTAATTTCTCTGCATAAACTTTTTATGTTTTACTCATTCAAAGTGTCAATTATTCCAGTTAAAATAATTGTATAGATTATTCTTATGTCCATCAGTGCCCTTATTCCTGTACAGACGTTTTTTTAATCTGTGGAATAAACCACCTACTACGGATTAATTGTATACTTATTACCATTGTTAATTTTTGTTCAGACACCAGCTATTCTGTTTCACGAACTACGGATTTTCTAAAGTAGGAGTATAAATTCCCTTGATATTACTTATTTACTACGATTCAAGAAAGTGATTTGAACAAACTATATATGTGAATGTTGAGTTTATCTCCAGTTCACGTTCCTCTTAGTGTAGCGTCTGGAATCTATCGCTATCTAAGGTTTGATTCTTGGAGTCATATTCGTCTGAAGAGATAAAAAAAAAACAGTAAAAATGAACTTCTTGCATAGTTTCGATATCACAGACACCTAAACTACAAAATATAGTGTAATCTAGGTGAAAAATGTATTCTTATTGTTTAATTAGGTACACGATTGAGTGCACTTGAGTGTTGGGTCTAAAAGCAAGGTAGACCAACCAAGTTTTATACACATAACGTAGCAATGGTTGGAAGGGTTGATTCCAAGTGAATTGTTACTTTAGCTCCAGTTCATCTTCCTCCTATGCATTGTCTTGGGAAATTAAAAAGCACAATAGTCATAGTTCAACACTATTTCCAAACCACACGCACTGGTCTGATAGTATGAGAATTGCTTCTGAGCTCAATTTGAGTTTACTTTAACCATTTTTAACAATCGTCTTTAGTAGTACATTTACAGTTTGTGCATGAGATGTCACAAAGCACCAAATCGGAAAGATTATGTAATGGATTCATGATTCAATGTTCACAATACTTTCACTTTCAGAAGTTTAAATATTAACAGAAGTCACCCTCACGGAAAGTTTCTGAGATGAATATTTTGAACTATTTCAAATAGCAAATAAAAATGAGGTCTATATCTATCGGCCAATCGACTTATTTTCACAACTTAATGAATTAAAGTATTAAATCAATGTATAAAAAGATATGGCACATCAATAAACAATTTACAGCGTATCTCAATAAATAAAAAATATTTTAATAAAAAAATGAATTTTTAACTTAGAAACCTCGTTGCTAAAAATTATCACCGGACATCAACAGGTTTCTAAATAGGCTACTCTATCGAGGGCTATCCTCTCCTCAGGTCCTGTGTTTGGTGTTTCTCCTGAAGTGTTCATCAGCTTATTACTGGCTTCTAAGTTCGGTTCTCTTCTAAAATGTTTATTAAAACTCGTTTGTTGCTGTTTAAATACTAATATCATTGGTTGTTTTTAAATTGGGTGACGTATAGTTTCTCTGTCCAACATATTTCCAATGACTTTCAATTGACGTCATCAGTACAAAACAGTGTCAAAATTGAGTGCTACATAATACAAAGTAGCAGTAAATAAAAATATATTTCAACGCTTATTTTAAAGTTACTTGAATTGAATCACAAAATTATTATAGAGTTCCTTTTAATGACTAATGTTATCTAATTTTCATCTCAATGTACGCAGTTGGTGGTTATAATGCTAAATTAGTATACATTACAATTAACTAAAAAGAATATTCAAAAGTAACTCAGGAAGAAGAGAAACCCAACTATACGAGTATCATGAGCAATTTAAAGTTTGAGTGATACCACCGTAGAAGTTCCCACTTGTAGTTGTAGAGTTAGGAGTTCATGCTCTTATAGTAAACTATAAAACTTTCTGCCGACTTGCTACATTTCTCTAACTTCAACAACGGCAGGTTGTGGATGCACACAATTGAAAGCTTCGGTGAATTCTAAATATGAGCACTACGTAATGTCATGGGTCAACTTCTAAAATTAAATCTGTCCAAATTTTAAGAGTCTTCAATAAAAGTTTCTGCTTCTCAATAAACAAGTATGGTTTTAAAATTCATTATTTTGGAAACTTTTAAAAGTTTACTATAAAAGTTCATACCTATAAATGAACAAGTATATCAATCCACATGGGCTGTGTAAAGGTATCGTAGGCTGCACATCCAATTTCAAAAGGAACAATTGGCAATAAAATATTGAGAGAACAATCGATATTGCTCGTCACGTAAGCAAACCCCCAGTACAGTTCAAATTAACTGGCAGAGTAGTGACGTGGTTTTTGCAAATAAGGTTGTGTCAGATTTTAAAATTTGTATTATTGGTTACAAGACTGATTATTTATTATACACCGAGAAGAAAGAAACGAAAACAACACATCCCAATTACAGCTTCGTTGTCACAATTACAATTAAAAGATTCCACAAACTCCCTTTGAACTGACAGCAAATATGTTTTTACTTTAGCATTCATCTTTGATTTGTACACGAGCCGAAGGCGAGTGGAAGCCTATACCTTGTGATACATAATTTTAAAGGTAATAGCTTACTGAATTGAATGCCACAAACCGCATCTCAAGGGAATTATTCTATCAGAAAATAGAGCATTTTTAGTATTGAAAATTTTACTGATGTTCAACGATGTAATTTTAACATGGTTCTTGCCACAAAATGTGTTACACTAATTTTTTAGCATTTTTTTAAATGTTCAATTAAATAAAACAAAAAATTTCATTTTAAGCTGGTTCTATTAGCACAAATTTGCCAGTTTTTATTACAGTACAATTATGGAAATACTTATGTTATTGATTTTCTTATTACAAATAAAAAAATAATGTATGCTGTTAGAAAAAGTCTTACAAACAAACGTTTTACCTGCATTTGGTGTCAAAGCAATTGTTCGAACTGTGTTCCTTCTACGGTTTGACAATGAGCCAATCTTGTGTAAAATGATTTCGACAGAGTTGCCTAACATTTCTTCAGTTATCAAAGCAATCTCCTCTATAATCCTGTTTCTTAGGTCTTTTCCAAATTATGAGGCTTTCTTCTATAAACATTGGATTTTAAATGACCCCATAGGAAATAATCGATTGGTGACAAATCCGGAGATCTTGGAGGCCATTCGATTTCTCCTCTTCGGCCAATCCATTTATGAGGAAACCTTAAATCCAAATACTCTCTTACCTGTCTCCCATAATGGGGTGG
>NW_025780556.1:0-49205 GCF_021130785.1 Homalodisca vitripennis | reverse complement strand
GGGTTCTAGACCACTTTTGAACGACAGTCATTGAAAATCAATGTAAAATACTGTCCATTGAACCATAAACAAATCTAATAAAATCTAACAGGAAAGCACGAATGTTAATAAACCGAATCTTTAGCTGTTTTACTGTTCAATGTTTGCTTCTACATTTATAACTGTTTTAATGAAAAAATCAAAAAATCTTAATAAAAAATCTTTATTCTACAAAGTTAATTGTAACACAGTCTTTATCTTTAATAGTCTTCTTTCCAGTAACAATCAAGTGTAATTTTTCATTTTTGTTTAATTCTTTAATCTTTTTCCATCCAAAACAGTCAAAATCTGTTCGGCAAGTGTACTTTACAATCTTCCAACTCGGCAATTATTGTAAACCCGAATTTATCTTTCATTTTCTCCAAATTCAAGATTCTATGTTTTTTTCCTTTCTTCCAATTCATTCAACTTCTTATACTCTTTAAACTTACATTCTCCAATCATCATTAACTCCTTCAAGAACTCCATTTAAATAGAAAAATTTAAAGACGGAAAAAAAAAAAAAATTCGCTAACCTTCACTCGAGAAGTCGGGGAGAATGTGAGTAAAACCGCATTCTTTTCAAGAGGTTCTTCGTTTTAATTTTCTCCAAATGTACTATAAAATCATCGAGGATTTCTGGTTCAAAATCATAAACAAATTCACATCCAGATAAGAAAAAAAATACAGGTAATATCTTTTCAATAATAAACGTGTGTATTTAAACCAAACAAACCTAATGTATTCTTTGAAAAGGAAAATAATTTTTTCAATGGTTCCAAGAGATAAGTAAAAATTTTTATTCTGTTTTCTAAATTCTTAACAAATTTTGTTTGCTTCTTGTCTCCATTATTGCAATTTTGTAAGCAGGTTATTCAAATGTGTTAATTTATTTCGAAATTTCTTAGGTTTTAGGTCTTTCTAACAAAATTAAATTACAACCTCTACAAACTAAATATCTTTTATCGATAATTTCTCCTCTATTAGAACACTGTTGTAACAGTTGCATTATACTCTTCCATTTTAAACAAAAAGATTTTTTTATAAATGGAGATTATGGAACTAAGTCTGCCGAGATATAAATTTTTCAGCGCAATGTTTTGTGTTTACATTTCTACAACAGAGATAAATAGAAATAATTTCATTCTATTGTACAACTATTTAGGATATTTTGTCTATGACTACAAAGATTATTCCGGAAGAAATCGAGATTTTTCATCAGCGAAAGAGTATATTTTTGAAGTTTTAGAAGGAATGAAAGAGATATAATATGAACATCATCAATTATTGTAAAAGACAAAATGAATGATTGTGTCTTTGGTGTAGTGTTGTTAGTGTGCGTGTTTGCGCTATGGGGAATCACATCACATTCAACTTCTACGGTGTCTATTGTTTAGAGACTTGGCCCTGCACTGCTACTGTCCAACCAAGTTAATGGCTAGGAGCTGTAATTCGGGTCTTAGACTCTGGAATTTTTTTGTTTCCCAAGTCTCATTTTTCTTTGGTAACTACTGTGTAGAAGTTGATGGAGAGATACAATTAGGGAATTTGTGTCGGGTGTTTTGTAAGTGTAATGTTGTATTAATGAATGATTGTGAATGATGAATGTAATGAACGAATTAAGGAAGAGAAAGGAATGTACGAATTAAGGAAGAGAAGGAATTAAGGAATGAAGTGGAAAGGTGAGGAAGCAAATGGCGCGCCAACCACAGTTGTCATTACTCGGCTTGTTCTATAGTCATTACACTATGGCCACTCGTGTAAAGACTTGTCCCCAACCACCTGAACGACAACCATGTCTTCCTCAATAAAAAGCGCGCCTGAAGCTCTGGGATTTGAACCCAGAACCTCAGGCTTTGAAGGCAAGCGTCTTACCAACTGAGCTACGGAGAGTCTCGAAAGTTATAAGCTATATCTCTGCTATATAAGTTGTTCAATTAGGAGTGCTAGTTTACAAATTTATTAATAATTTTATATTTCAAAAAACCACTCAACCGATTTTTAATGAAATTTGGTACACATATATTAAATACTTAACTCTTTCGACTTAACTTATCCATAAGGGTGAAATCATCCCTATTTCTTAATATTCATAAAAAAATAAAAAAAATTATCAGAAAAATCTGAAACTTCAAAAACAAGCGAGTTCAACTTAAAATTTCATGAAAATAACAAAATTTCAAAAACTACCCCAATCATCCCTTATCTTAAAACTCTTATATCTCGAGAACTATTGGAGCTTTTTTGCTGAAATTTGGTATATAGGATCAGTAAATATTAAAGTATTTTTTAAAATCATAACTTCCGGTCCAACCCTTAAGATGACCTTGGAATAGTTTTTTGTTAATATCATCCCCATTTTTTAAGATATTCTTTTGAAATTAAAAATGAATACTTAATATCAATGTCTTTAACATTCTGTAAAGTTTTAAAATTATCCGATGAATAATAGTGAAAATAACGTGATTTTTACTGAATTTCTCTAATATCGTTCTTAATCACATCATAGGCTAAAAATTTCTCAGAGACAACAACAACATAACAAATCGCGTTTGTAACAGCTTTTTGAAAATCCATATTGATAATTATATCGTTCCTTTGAACCAGAAATATTTGTCAAACTCTTTGTTGTATCAATGACATAAATAGGTCTATTCGCTAAAAATTCTTTAGGATTGTAATACATTTCCTTATTATTACAGTAAACTTTCTTAAAATCTTGATACATCTGATACATGATTCTGAAAGAAGACCTCCGGAAATGTTTAAATTTTGTAATTCATCTGGATAATAAGAACCGTTCAATTTTACTCTGAATATTTTTTACATCCAAACTATCAAACTTTGAAGGATTTTTTTCTTGATTATTCTGTCTATCTGTTTGAAAACCGATGATAACGAACTTGGGATTGAAGATATTTTCTATAAATATTTGTGATATCGAACGAATAAGTTGTTCCGGAAATACCTTTTTGTTCAATACATTGCCAATCTAGAAAATTAAACATAATGTTTTGACTTTTTGTAATTTCATCAATCAACCTAATTTTACTCGTGGTTTTTATAATCAATCATTGGAACTCTAATAAAAAAATCTGTAATTGTTATTTTTCCATCAACAGGCATAACATTTCCAGTTGCAGTCTTCAGAATCACATCATCGTCTTCTGCTCTTATAAAACTTAGATAAAATCCTCCTTTATAGATCGGAATAGTAACATTTTCAAAAAATCCTAATCCAAAATGAGATAAATTTCCAGCTGCTTCAAAAAACACCAAATTTAAAATCTGATTCAAAGCCATTAGAAGTTTGAGAAATAACATCACTTTTTGAATACGAAATAGTTCCTTTAATTGTGCTTAATTGGCCACAGTTTTCGACTTCTTCTATCAATTTATTGTGTTTTTCTTACTTCAATCTTAGAAAATAAAAACGGTATAAAATTATCGATTAATCTAACATTATCAGTTCCAAGATATGCTTGACCATCTTGTTTTGTTAAAGTTCCAGAAATATAAAACTGGAAGTTAGACGAGCAAAAGTTATCTCCAAAATCAATATTAAACTCAGTTTCTTTTATTCGGTTCATTCAAATGTTGTTTACTAATTGGATAGAAATTTTTAAACTCCGCCCTTTCAATATCCACTAGCATATTTTCTGTAGTCCGCCATTTAATAAGAGAAATTTTAAACATCGTGTATCATTTTTTCATCGATCTAATGTACGTTTTTATAAGAAAAGATATAAATTTTAGTAAAATAATTAAAAAGATTAGAGTCATTTTTAATGATCTACTTCGTCATATTCAGGATTCTCTTCCTTAAATTTTGCGATCTCGGTCACATATTTCAATAAAATTTGCACAGGATAGTAACCGCTATCTATAATATTGTTCCAATCAACTGTATCTTTATTTTCATCCAAAAACTTTATACTCAAGTGTTGATAGAGACAAAGAACAGACATATGATCTTTTAATTGATAATGTATATTTTCTTGAATGAACTCTGATGATAAAGTTTTGATATTTTGCAATGTTATACCAATTCAATTTGTTTACGTATAATCTCATCATATCTTCGGATAATTCATATTTTTGAGAAATGTCATCCCAATGTTCTTTTTTCAAATCTCTTTCGTGTTGCATTATTAAAAAGATCGAAAGCACTGTAATGTCCCGCCATCTCTATTTTATTAAGAAAAAATTTCAAAATCAAGTTTTTATAAATTGACTCTTTTTTTGAGTTACATTCAGCACATTTTCCAGATATTTCTCTTAACTCCATTGATGTTTGCATTAGTATTTTATATCATTTGTTTCAGTTTTTGCCTTACAACCTCACACAGTATATGAGCGCCATTTATATAAGGAAAATTAGTCATTCATAGCCGCCTACTCCATTAAATCTGTTGTCGATGTTTTAAAAAGTTTTATCGACATTCTTCTTTAAATTTATTAAAGTTTTCTTCTAGTTTATTTACTTTATCGAGATATAAAGAGTATCGATCATCTATACTTTTAAGTAATTCATTATTATGTGTTATTTGCTCATTTAAACGTTGTACCAAAATCTTCCAAAAAAGTTTATTTTCTCATTAAAACTTGTATCAAAATTTTTCAGAATTTTGTTAATTACTTCACCAACTAATACATTAACACATATTTTTATATGTATTAAAGTTTTCTTCTAGTTTATTTACTTTATCAAGTAATTCAACAACATCGTCTACTGATCTTCTATTTCTGGCTTCTAACTTGTCATAGACTTCTGTTGTAAAATCTTTAACATTGCTGTTTATGATTCTCGTAATTTTTGTTTAGTTCATTAAACATTTTAATATGATCTTCTAATTGAATTCATTACAACAACATCAAATGGATTAATTCCTTTACTAACACTGCTAATTCTTTTTCCTTTAAAATCTAAGGCATTTTTAACATTCGGATCATGTAAATCAACAATATCGATGTTTTCTGATAATTTTAGAGGTTTTAAAAATTTGTTCTTTAACAACAACATCATGTTTGTCAATACCAGGTCGAACACCGACAATTCTTTTCTTATTAGCCAAAACTAACATAATTCTTTTCAACTTTGATCGCTTCAGTAATTTCATCAGCTTTTTCGATGTGAGACATTAAATTGGTAAATAATTTTTTTACACCATCATCAACTTCTTTTTCCAATGTTTTTATTTTATCAGCAACTTCATTTGAACTCATGAAATTTGCAAGTTTGGTTATCATATTCTGCTTTAAAATCTTCAATCTCGACAGCAAACATATCTGAATCTGGAAGGTTTTGTAATAAATTTTCTAACTTGTTATCAAACTCATTTCTCAAACTATCAAAATTCAAACTATTATCTACATTTTGAATAATTTGTGTTCCAAATACGTCAAAAATATTTTGTGAATCCATATTTATTAAGCAATAATTTGTTAACAACTTCTTTAAAATCTTTACCAGTACTCAGTTCATTCAAAACAAAAACACATAAATGACCACAAATTGGGGGAATCTTTATAGTCTTGAATCTGAGAATCATTGTAGTAGACGCTTTGATTTTTTTCAAATATTTAATCAATTCTATAGGTTGGTTTGTCCTCAATTCTTCCATACGAATCAAAAATAACATGCATTCTTATCATTTTTATAATAACAAATCCAATGCGTTCCACTTCCCATAATCGAGTCTAAATTTCACAATTCCACATTCAAATTTCTTAACTTTTTCAGGTAATGTATCTCTCATGAAGATTCCTCTAAAATGTTTAATATTTTTGCAGATTTCTTCCAATTCCCCGAATGTTAAGGGTTCAAATTTTTTTTCCGATGTTTGATTTCACGTAATTCAAAGTTTTTTTCATCTAATCCAGATCCTGTAACATCTTCCAACTCTTTATCTAACCAATTTTAAAATGTTTCGAACAATAGGAATCACATCTTTTTTTAACGATTGGAGCAGCTTTACGAACATAAGGAACAACATTTTTTAAAAACAACTGGAATATTTTTTCCAAAATCTAATAAATCTTTCAAAAGTCCACCATTTTTGAGTTCTTTCAACTGATTATAAGAAAATTCTATTCTGGTTCCTTTATTGTTTTTCTTATGTTTTTTCGAGTTTATTGTATTGTCTATTTGTTAAAAATATCTTATCTTCGCCATTTTTTAGTTGATCTATTTTAAATTGAATACTAACGGGTATTTTCTTCTTAAAAGCGGATTTTATTTTTTCTTTCTGATTTTTGCTGAAGTTTACGTTCACCTCCATTTATATAGTTAAAATTTCAAGTTCTCTTCGATTCCCATTCCTAGTTTTTCTCTTCAAAAAACATTGCTCCAGCTGTTGGAAAGCGCAACAAATCTTTCACCTAAACTAGCATCTTTTGATAAAAATCTATCCATTGCCTTATCTTGCAAAACTTTATCTGCGATATGTCTGGAATTTGTGTCTCTATGTTTTGCATAAAAAATATCGTGTTCCATAGCAGCTTGATCTAATTTATTTATACCAGGATCTCCTCTTTTTAGTCTTTTTTCGAGTTTTGTGCCAGGCCCCAGATACTGATAAGTTGGTACGTGTAATTCAAAAGAGGTAAATTGTTGATAAAATCATTCAAAAGTCCGCTACCTCTCAATCATAGATGAACTTATTGCCGGCAAAACTCGTTTTAAATATTTAATTCCATCAGGTTTTTCAATCATTTCATCAAGTTTGTTCGAAATAAAATTTTTCGTTCAAAAAATTGTTATTTCCAGCCTTTTCTTGAGCATAGATATAATTTATAATTCCATCGAGTTTTGTCAAATCGTCGATATATCTGTACTTCAATCTTATTATCATTGTAATTTTCTCACACCTGATCCTGACCTTCGATTCGTGTTTTTCCCAAATTGGTTTAATCAAAAATTGAGATATTTTTTTACCTTTACTTGACTTTGGTTTCTTAGTTGATGGATCATTATTTTTGTAAATTGAATCAGATTTCCATAAAATTTCAGTATACTTTTTCAAGTCTTCTTCAGAATATAAACCGTCTTTTGGAACATCAGCGCCTGTTAATAATCTCCATAAACCTTGAGTTCCTTCATATGTTTTTTCATTAATAATGATATCATTATGCTCAAAATTCACGGGCAAATTTCCAATCATAAAACTTTTCTTTTTTCTGTCCCAATACAAAACCAAAATTTATCATCCTTTGCTCTAGGAAGAAATTTTTTACCAATTTCACCAATTATTATATCCGTTGTTCCAGGACTTATTGGTTCAACTATGGTAGAGTCTTCAATGATTCGAGGTCTAAATGGTGTTGAAGATGGTAATTTTGGCAATTCAAACTCAGATTCTGGTATCGAAATATCAGCAAATTGTCGTACAACTGGAACCAAATTCATCAAATTTTGATTATCGCTTAAAACATTTTCAATTTTGCCCTCAACATTTTTTATTGCAGATGTTACAGGTTGATTAATTTTTTTGAATAAATTCTTGTTCTTTTTCATCAATTCGAATCTGTTCTTTAAATTCTTTGATTAATTTCTTTTCTATTTGATCAAGTTTTTTCGCTTCTTCAGAAGTTACGTTCGCCATTTATTTAGGAAAATTTTGAAACGTAAACGTGGAACGTGGAAACGTTGAAACACGAAACGTGAACACGGAACGTAAAACGTGAACGTGGAACGTGAAACGTGAACGTGGAACGTAAAACGTGAACGTGGAACGTAAAACGTGAACACGAACGTAAAACGTGAACGTGGAACGTGGAAACGTGAACACGAAACGAGAACACGAAACGTGGAACGTAAAACGTGAACGTGAAACATGAACGTGAAACATGAAACGTGAAACATGAACGTGAAACGTGGAACGTGAACGTAAAAACATGAAAAACAACTAGATTATCACACGTTTATATTGGAAAATTTATTCAAATATTTGCCATTTTTAGGCTTCAAAGTTAGATTAATAGTTAAAAATCCGTAGTCTTCCTTCCAAATTTTATCACATAACTCAATAAAGTGGTTAAAACTCATATCAGATCCCACATAATTGTTATAAATCTTTTCTCGAATAGTGATCATCTTGCTTAAAAATACACAACATATTCAGGTTATTTCTTATAACTTGTTTATCAACCTTTGAAAAGCATTGGGAAAGATAGATACAAGATATGTTTTTGTGACGAGACATTACGAAATATTCCTTAATAACGTCCTGATTTTCCAAAATACAATCATCAAAAACGATTAACGAATTGGGTTTACATTCGCTTAACGGAACTATGTCCTCAGAAGCATTATAAAAATGTGATATTTTTTTGTTTAAGTTTTTCTCAATATTTTTCAAATCTTTCTTGTAATTTTTTATAGGCGTCTTGTTCTAAAGATTTACTAAAAACATACAAATTGGAATAAGGAATCAACCTATTGTAGATAAAATTCAATAGTAAAGTTGTTTTTCCACATCCACTTGAACCAACAATTAACAATCTGATTGGTTGATCTTTCTTATTTTCTTCAAACGTTTGAAGTTTTTATCTGATCTTTTTGCTTTAAAAAATTTCTTTTCCTCCATTTAAATAGAAGATTTTCATCTTGAAGCAACGCTTGCCAAAATGAAGCTGTTCAAGTTGACTTCAGAAAGCTCTCAATTATTTTTAAACTTGGAACATCCTATACACTTAGAGGAAGAATCAAATTATTTTATCGGTTTAAGCGCGGTTTTTATTCTGACAATTTTGTAATAAATATTAGTGAAAGTTCTCCTTATTGCATAGGATTTAGTGAGAAGAACATAACAAAAATATTATGGTTTTTAAACAAAGGATATTTATACTTTCGATCAAATAAAAAATTCCCTTAAAAGTTATCTGAAAACATTCAAACAAATCAGATAAATCTTTAAACTTTGACGAAAAACAAGTTTGAAATGCAAAAAAAAATTATCTCTCTAATAAAATTCAAATAAAATCACCAGTAAGAATAATGTTTTCAGCAATTATTGTAGATTTGTTAGGGTTTGTTCAAGAAACTATTGAGCCAAATCAGGTATATTTAGGAAATAAAACGCCAAAATGTAGACCGTTCGATGTAATTGAAGTGCACTGCAATCTCGTTGAACCTAGTTTTGAAAATCATACCGAACATTTACACAAAGAATCTGAAATTTTGTACACTTTTTTCCCAAATGTTGCTTATGGATCAAAAAATCAGTGAAAAACCGAGAATGAAATCGATTATATTCCAATTAGAAAAAATATTAAAAAGAATTCAAAAAATCGTTCTAACTATTCAAGACTCTGAGGGAAATTTATAAAATAATGAGAGTAAAACAACAATATATTTAAGATTGTCGAAAGAATGATGAATCAAAGGGGGGGAACGAATCGTTCTTACCTTCAAATTTTCAAGAAAACAACTTTTGAATGTATAAATTACAAGAGTCTATGCCATAGACCCTTTCAAAATCTTCATCCTGACACTGTTTTTATCAATGAATCTGGGCTTTATTCTCAAAATAAAAATTACTAGTTAAATTTTTTTTCTATCTAAATGGAGTCAGTTGTGAATCTACTCAAATTCAATAATAAAGAAATTTTAACATTTGTTGACGAAAATAATGAATTTTGGTTTAAGGCGAAAGATGTTGCAGAGGTGTTAGAATATAAAGATACGAAGAAAGCAATTAAAGAACATGTCAAAGAAAAATATAAAAAAAGCTTTGAAAACATACATTCTGAAGGTAGGGGTGATTCGCCCCGCCTTCAAACTTTCAAAAAAACACTGTTTTCATAAATGAAGCAGGCATATATTCTTTAATCTTGAAATCTAAAATGAAAATAGCAGAAATGTTTCAAGATTGGGTTTTAGAAGAAGTTTTACCAAGTATTCGTAAATTTGGTGTGTACAAACTTGAAAACAAGATTAAATATTTAGAGGACGAAGTTAAACACTTGCAAATTAAAGATGAAATGAAATCATTGAAAATAGAGAATCAAGAATTGCGAATGGAATTAATGAAGAGAGATATGGTATGTAAAGATTTTGATAAGAAAAAACACCATGTTTTTGTGTTAATTAAGAAGAATCACATGTGGGAATGGCCCTTATTACGTTATCAGAGCTCAGAAACGAGAAATACCAAACCGATTTAAAACATCTAAAAATAAATTATCCTGAATTAGAGATTTTGTTCATTGATGACGAACCAAATTCTATCAATCTGTATAACCAAATGAAAGAATCTTTGAATATTTTATACAACGGAAATCATTTTACTACAAATATGGCAGAATCTCGACTGATTTATAGAATATCTAAATTACACGATGAAAATGTTTCTAAATTTTACTAAAAACTCTCGATTTATTATATTTTGTTTGTAAATGTTTAGCATAACTAGGTAACCATCGTAGAATTTTTTTTTCATATTCACAAGGCATTTCGTTTTTATAACTTTCGCTGAAAATTTTTTTAGCACAATCTTTGCAAAAAGCATCTTTTCTATCTTTACTATACTGCCAGTTATTAAATTCAGAAATATTTTTAATTTCTTTACAAAAGTAACACTTTTTCTCTTCTAAAGTTAATTTGTTCATTTTATCATATAATTCCTTACAATAACAGTCTTTTCTATTCTCTTCTTGACACTTTGTACATTTCTTTTGAGACTCCATTTATATAGAAAAAATTATTACACGATGAAAATGTTAAACTCTTAACTTATGATATTTGGTTTGTAAATGTTTTTGATAATTATTTAACCATTTTATAGTTCTTCCACATTCACATTGAGTATCTTCATAATATAATCTATGGTGATTCTTCTTTACACAATCTTTACAATATGAGTCTTTCTTATCTCTACTATAGTGATCACTATTAAACTCTGAAATTTTTTTAGTTTCTTTACATTTAAGACATTCTTTATCTTCCAAAGTTAATTTTTCTATTTTATCATATAGTTCTTTATGATATTCCCTTTCACAATCTTTGCAATTATAATGCATTCCATCTTTCCTATTTTTATCTTTATAAAATTCATTTAAATCTTTAAATTCTTTGCACTTTGTACATTTCTTTTGATGCGCCATTTATATATAGAAAATTTATATTACAGTTTTGACTTCTTCAATTCATATTCATAAAACTTTCCGGTTATTTCTTCATTATTTAAATCTTTTATACTATAAGTTACAGGATCTGTGTTATTAATTTGATAAATCACAAAGATTTCTCTTGACCAATTGTTCTTATATTTGTTCGAAAATGTTTGTTTTTTACTAACAATTCTTACATGATCATTGACTTTAAATTTAGTTTTCGTGTGAATTTCAGGTGGAACATACTTGAAAACGGTCTCTAATAACTCCTTTTCTGCATCTTTATCTACGTCTTTAGGCTTCATTTTGATTGTGCTGTGAACTGTATCGTTATAATTGTTTACGATTTTTTGAAGAATATCGATCCATTTAAAGTTTTTATTAATCTCAAAAATTACTTTCATTCTCTCATTTTGAGTTCTGTTATATCTCTCTACAATACTTGATTTCTCTTCGTTTTCAGTATAATAAATCTTAATGTTGTATTTCCTCAAAACATCGTTAAATTCTTTATTTTTAAACTCTAAACCCTTATCTGTATGAAGTAGGTTAGGAGGTTTGTGATTGATCCTTATGGCATCTTTTACTATATCTTCGAAAGCTTTTGAAATATCCTTGCCGTTTTTTCTTTTTGATAGCTCTTGACCAAGCATAATTTTGAGAAAGTATCAATAACATTTAACATATACTTAAATCCATCATTTTGATCTGAATAGTTAGACATTATAACTAAATCTGCTGCCCATAAATCGTCAATTCCTAATGTTATAATTTTTCTCTTTTTAAACTTTTTTCGTACTGGTGCATGAATTTCTCGAGCTTCAATCTCTATCTCATCTTTAGTCTTCAATTCTTGCTTAACAGGTTTTGGATTTGGATTCTTTATAAACTTACTCTTGTTTGTCTTACATTTTGAACATTTTGCAGCAATTCTATACAATCCATTTTGAGTTTGAACGATTTTTGAATCTATATTTTTCGTTTTCTTTTTACACTTGTGACAGTGAATTAAATCATCTTCCATTTACATATCAAAGTTTCCAAGTTTATTTAATTCGTCTAATATATCAGATTTTGCTTCATTTTTATAGCCATACGGTACTGTATCGATCTTATTTTCTAGGACAATTCTCTTATCATCTTTAGCGTTCAGTGCCAGCTTGTTTATGGTAACAGTGTACAACTCATGTTTATAACTTTTGATGACTGTCATCTCCCTAAATTCTTCTTTATCTTCGAACAAACATCTCTTCAAGTTTTCGATATTTATTGTTTTATTTACAACGCTTCTCTTAATTCCTTTACACCTAACTGGGTTTTTATCTAGATATTTGTACGAGTACATCTTAGACCTTAAACCACAAAATTCTTCTAAAACTTCGCTATTTAACTCATCTTTGAATTTCCCTATTACCTTCTTATTTTTAGTAGTGAAACATTCATGATCTTTTGGATAATCACTTGTATCAAAGTCATCTATATTTTCTTTAATAATTTTAAAAGGATCTCGTTTCAATTCTAGAAAATAACTGTCTGTATCCATGTAACACAGATTCAAATCTGGATCAAACTTCTTTAATTTGTTGTAATAAAACTCGTACATTAGCAATTTTGAGAGGTCGAGAACTGAAAATCCTATGTAAATCGGTTTGTTAAATTTAACCTTTTGTTTGTACATGTGACTCGCTATACAGTTGTCGTCAAAGATGTTAAAGCATTTGAAATTTGTGTTTTCTTAGCTTGTTTCATTGAAAATTCTTCATTTCCAAGCTTAATATCACATCTGTTTCTCACATTTTCCATACTTTTTCCAAAAACAGAGTTGTTCATTAACTTGTAAAAGTCCTTCTCAAAGTCGCTTGTAGCTTTGGTTCTCATGTTTGTGTTAAAATCAATGTATTTCTTTCATAAAAGGCTTCTGATCGAATACAATAACTCTATTCACATGTTTCAAAATCATACCTTGTTCCAAATAGAACTTCAAATTTCTCGAATGAACAACGTATTCAGTTTTATCCAGTAGAGTTGTGCAAAGTTTTGTTTTTAAAATGTTCTGGAGCAAGAGGTAAATCCTTGTGATGTTCATGTAAATTTGTTGGATATTCTAGATCAACTTCGAGAATATAGCCATAATCTTCGTCGCCAGTGAGTTCCAAAATTGTTTCTTTCCATTCTTCAGTTGTGTAAGTTTTTGGATCCATCCACTTGATATCACTAAACGGCAGTTTTTGCATTAGGCCATACCCATAAAGGTTATTAGCATCAACGTATAACAAATAGTTTTCGGGCTTTGTCTTATCGAAATCTTTCAAATATTTGTTATTTGCTTTAACATATCGTTTAATACATTGAGAAATGCCTCCGCGAATACCTTTTTCAATCATTAAATACATGTTATAATCGTTTAATTAATTGTATAATTCTATCTTCGTTAATTTTAACATAGCATCCCATGCAAGACTGGGAGCTGTTAGATAGTGTGCTGGATCAAGTTTATATAGCAATTAAGGCAAATATTCCTAAAATTTTCAAAGATATCAGCGAGCAATAAAACATCTTGGATATTGTACAAATCAGAGTAATTTCCAAGATTTTTCTCTTTTAATTTGTTCCAAACATTTAAGTAGTGTTGAAAATCTTTCTCAGATATGCTCTCATCTGTCAAAAGTGAATAGAAATCTTGAATTTTCAGGTCTTCTGTGTAATCAAGTTTTTCAATACTATCGATAAATTTCGTAAGGAAAATATGCCTTTTCCAGATAGAATTTTAAAGATTTCTTCTTCGTCATTTGACTGTCTTTCTATTATCTCATTCAGTCATCCTGTATAAAATGATTTGTATGTTTGAAGTCTTCTCTCTTTAGATTTTTAGCTAACTTTTCTATAGACGAGGCCATGAATCTGAACGTGTCTACAAACGAAAACTTGATGAACTTTCTAGGTTTGTCACCATCAAATTCATACCCGTATCCAGAATTTACAGAGTAATTTATATATCGTTCATCGGTGTTTGCAATCAAATCAACATTACCGTATTGTTTTGCCAATTCTTTTATGTACAAATGCGTATCGTAATTAGACATATTGTGACAGAAAACGGGAATATTCTGAGGAAATTTCAAATTCAGATTACAAATTCTATGAGCTGCACCTCGAAATTTTCCAGTCAAATGACAGTGATCTCTGCATTTTTTGAATGCATCATAAGCAGAACTCCAATTATCTGGTAAAAACCCTAAAGTTTTTTCAGTGTCTTGATACGATATTTCTTCACAAATGTGGCAAAGATTTGAATTTTGATACGAAATTTCTTCTTCGTCAGTCAATTTCATGGGCTTCATGTTCTTTGAATTATATTTTTTAGCTATGTACTTCGATAATTTATTGAGTTCTTCAAAACAATTTTGCAGGAACGTTCGGCAACTCTTCTTCATTTTTTGCTCGATAACATATCGGCTTGTACATACGATTGGTCACATTAGACACTAAATATAGAGTAAAACCATAAGGAATATGCTTCTGAATCTTGGTTGTGTAGTCGATTTTTTGCGGATTGTTTTTGCATGTGGGAATCTTCTCTAATATGCTTTCAAAATCCATATAAATAACGTACGGATGGCTAAATTTCTTTTGATAATTAGTAAATTTAGTTGTTTGACCTGGAAATGGCATAATTGGCTTACAAACTTCATGATTTTTACAAATTTCTAAGTGATCTGTTAAATCTCCAGATTTGTAAAAATGGCTTAAACATCTTCGACACAAGAACGTCTTGTGAGCATTTTTTGATATCTGTGAACTCGCTAATCTACTTAAATCTGTTATCAAAACATAATGGGATTTATCATCTTGTTTAACATACAATAAATCAACTTCTAACTTGGCGTCATAAACTTCTGAAATTTGCAACGGTACTATGTGTAGTTTTTTCATCAAAAGTATAGACATTTACAGACATTTTCGGATACTTGTACTTTGCTTTGCTGCTTCGTTTTTCAAATAATTGTATATCTTTTAAAGACATAGGATAGTCGAATCCAGAAAATATCTCATCGTTCACGAATTTTTCGTATTGTTTTGCTCTGTCAACATGAGTCTCAGGTTTTTTCAATAGCGCATCGGATAGAGTAAATAAAGCAATAATCATCTTTATTTTTATATTTACACAAGCTTTTTTATCTTTGATTTCTTTGGTAAATCGATATATGATCCTGCGTTCATAAATTCATGTTTATTAAGGCTCAAAACTAGTTGTTTACAACTTTTAAATGTCCATCCGGAACCTTTATTTGGATTATTCGTTTGTTCTCGATGTGTTTAATTTATTAAATTGCTTAGTAATAAAGTCGTTTTACGTCAAAGATTTCGTCTGCTTTGATAGTAAAATACATTAGACATGTTTGCGGTTCACCATTCACTAAAGTTCGTTCGTATTCACATTCCAAAAGAGAGATAGCCCTTCATATTTTTAACATTTTCTTGAAATTTCTCGATTAAACTTTTAATTTCTGACCGCATAATTGAAAGATATTTGTAAATTGACATGGAATTGTCGTTCAAGTTTGTTAAAATGTATTGCTTGAAAAGACCGTGTATTGAGGATAAAACTTCTACATCAATGATATTTTCGGATTTTACTTTAAGAGTTTTATCAATTTCTTCGATCATTTCAGACTTAGTTTTATCGTTTGTTTCTAAGGACAATTTTTCAGCGATTGATTGAATTTTTTCATCATTAAATAGATTGAGATCTTTTTTATCTTCCTTAAAGCTTTTCTTTAATTCACGCAATTTTTCTATATTGTACATCTTTTCGTGACCATCGATTTGATTCTCTTTAGCCCAAGTCCTCAAATAATTTAGTTTCTTTATTATAAATTTCTTTGTTCTTCAAATGATTTTTCGAATTGTAATGACGAGTATAGTGATGTTCAAAAATGTCTTTTTTGCAGTATGGGCACTCTATTCTTTTTCCGCTCCATATTTAAAGAGCAAAAATTTTGTAAAACTAAAATTTTGAGAAGTGGTGATTTTTGTGACAACTTGACACAAATCAGCACAATTTCTGGTCAAATGTTTTCAGATTGTTCTATTTAAAGAGCAAAAATTTGTAAAATTAAATTTTGAGAAGTAGTAGTGATTTTTGACACAAAATCAGCACAATTTCTGGTCAAATGTTTTCAGATTGTTCTATTTATTATAGAAAAATCTTTTAACTAAATTTAGTTAAAAGATTTTTCTATAATAAATGGCAGCGCTGTTACAAGAGTTGAATAAGGTTGGTGAACTAAGATTCAAAGAATATAAGAAATTAGTGGAATTGGAAGAAAAAAGGAGATATAGAATCTTGAATTTGGAGAAAATGAAAGATAAATTCGGGTTTACAATAATTGCCGAGTTGGAAAGATTGTAAAGTACACTTACCGAACAGATTTTTGACTGTTTTGGATGAAAAAAAGATTAAAGAATTAAAAAAAAATGCAAAAATTACACTTGGTTGTTACTGGAAAGAAGACTATAAAAGATAAAGACTGTGTTACAATTAAAATTTGTAGAATAAAGATTTTTTATTAAGATTTTTTTTTGATTTTTTCATTAAAACAGCTTATAAATGTAGAAGCAAACATTGAACAGTTAAAACAGCTAAAAGATTCGGTTATTTAACATTCGTGCTTTCCTGTTAGATTTTATTAGATTTGTTTATGGTTCAATGGACAGTATTTTACATTGATTTTCTGTCTGTCCCAAAAGTGGTCTAGAACCGGCATATTCATATCTACTTTTATATATAGTATATATATATATATATGAGTGTGTGTGTGTGTGTGTGTGTGTGTGTGTGTGTGTGTGTGTGTGTGTGTGTGTGTGTGTGTGTGTGTGTGTGTGTGTTGATAGTATCAACACTATTAACTGTAATAGTTTTATAATGTTATCAAATCAAGTAAATTTATTTTGATTCAATGATTTTTTACGTTGTAAAAAACTGTTATTAAGGTGTGATTATAGTAAATATCTAATTAATTCTGCCAATATGTTTAGGTTTAACATTACCTTGTTCCAATACATTAAATATCCTTTTGTTGTTCTAATTAAATAATTACAGTATCCTTTTGTTACAGATAAGAAGTCACATACTATTTATTGCGGTCATGACTAATTCTAAATGTGAATCACTTTGTTCTGTCTATTTTTATCTTTGATTTATTTATATCGTAAGCTACATGAGTTCATTATTACTGAGAAACCATCATTAAATAGTATTATTTAAATATGATTTGCGTGCAAAATATTACTTAAATATTAGATTATTAAATTGTGAGTAAATTTCTTTATTCATAATAACATTATAAAATCGAAGGTGCCTTTGCTTATTTGTTTTGAAATTTTTCGTATCGTCATGCAATTTTTTAAGATTAATAATTGAGTATTATCTTCCTAGGTTTTAAATTATTGTACGTATTAATACTGAGGATCTTTCCCGTCGCCTAATTTTTCTGTTGTTATATTGTTAAGTATTAGTATTACTTATGGAACAAATACTGGTTAATGGTCACTGTGTAATCCAGGAAATATTTGTTTACTTCTTTTATGTTGCTTGAGTAAGAAATAGGCTAAGATAATTTTATAAAATTTCATGAACAAGTGTATTAAACGTTATATAGTTATGATTTATGAATGAAAAATTATTGTATTCCATACTTAACGCACTTTTATCGTGATTTGAACAAATTGTAGCCTACAACTTTAAGATTAATTATAGTTTTTAAATAAAAAAATGTGATAAATACGAAAGGTTAAAAGATTTAAAATGGAATAATCTGATGACCATTCTTCTCCTTGGATGTGAAGTAATATTATTAGGTAATATTGTTTTCATTTATTACATCCCTTGAATGAGCTAAAGATTACATTCTGCAATAGATATTATGCCTGCATAATTATTTTTTTTAAATACAATTAAATATACATTATTTCAAAACTATTGTCAAAAGCATATGAAACTGAAAGAGGATTCGAAGTTCTTTTGTGTTCCCAATAATCCGCAAGGGGTTTATTGGAAAACGCTCAGTCCAATCAGTGCAGTTCTGCAACATTCATGTTTCCTTTATGGGATATTATATACAGATTGTACTGTTTCAAAGGAATATATAAAATATTGGTAATTGAAATGGGCTATAAATCTTAGAAAAGCATAAAATGATAAATTCAAAATTATTAATGAAGTTGAGGTGGTAATCTTCTAATATTTTCGTGTGTACTCTCAAACCTGAACGAAATGCATGTGGACTTTCATTTTTAATTACGACATAAATGTCGTATATTCAAAAATATATAGTTCCATATTTTATGAATTCGAGTTTATGTATTTTGAATAAAGTTGTACACAAAAAATAATTAAAATTGGGCCATACCTATTACATCATTATATTTTAAAAATTACATTTACAGTTTAAAACTACTTATTATTTCACAAAAGTTTGGTTAGAAATAAAAACCTAAAAATATACCGAATAATACACATTTGTTGTAAAAATAGTATAAAAAGTGTTTCTATATTGTAGATAATATCTAAGTATAAAATAACGATGTCAAATTAAAATTATATAATACATGCAAATAGAGTCCAATACGTTTAGGTTAAATGAGTGAGTACTTTTTAAAAATGTAATCCAGTTTACTTTCAAACTAAAACACGATTCTGTGACAAATTATTGTTACTATCTGATTTTAAACGCATAAATTTTAAGTGAAAATATATATTTATGTGTTGTTTAGAAAACAGCTAGTTTTATGCCGTTATTGGTGCTGTTATTGTATTTTCTCACAAATGTTATTATTCAACACGATAACACTTAACAAACATTAACAAACTGGCGTAAGAGAAATTCAAAGTATATAATAAATAATGCTACACTAATCATATGGGAATGATTGTATACTCGTCAAAATATCTGAAATAATAAAAATAAATATTGTATTAAATTATAATAGATTAATCGAATATCGAATTCAGAAGATAGGTGAACAAAAATATTTCAAATACAATTTCTTGAAAAATCTACGATGAGCTTCTCAAAATAATGTTATTCAATAGTGGATAAAATTTACGTTCGACTCATTGATAAATATATTAGTATTTCTTAGATTTATTCCAACCAGTAGTATTTTATCATATATTTTAGTCTCTTTCCAGTAATTGTTAGCGTTGGAAATGTTTTAGTTTTTTAAAAATTCAAATAGCTACTTAATAGCAGAGTACGAATTGATTTAAAAAGTTTTGGGCAGCTTTTAAATAAGACCTTAATTACATTTAACCTGTAAAACTCCATAACCAAGGAATGTATTTATAAGCAGGGAAAGATCCAGACGATGACAACAATTTTGGACATTTACTTCAATACTAATATGTGTAAACTGATTGAACAGTTAGAAAGCAAATCATTGTAAAACACTACTAGATTAGGGAAGCGTTTCTTTATTTTTCTTATCATAGATAATGTTTGCATGTTCTTGTGGTTTATATTCCCCTTTTAATTCCTCCTAACTGATTTTTCATTAACGTCAACTTTTTTATTTCGGATCAGCTGTTCATTATAACGGTTTATTTAAGTTTCTTTAAAGCTGTCACCAAAAACATTAATCACTTCAAAAGATTATTCTTGTGCTTTTAAGTAAATCTCATCTTCATATATTACGTTTTGCCTGTATTTACATTGACGGAAATCAATGGAAGCCGCACAAGTAGCAACATGCTCCACTAGATGTATCTTTCCCCAAAATTTGGACCCACATGTCTGTAAAGTTTACTATCTATCATTTACATCCTACCAATGGATTTACAGATATATTTTAGAGATACGAATTTTAAGTATTTATTTCCAATATCATTTGTATGTTCCAATGCAATATTATAAATACCATAGAGTTGAGTTTACACATCACTACAACACACACTACCACACCTACATCACCACTACATCTGCTAGTGCTTTTTAAGTACTAAAATGCTGCGTTAATAATATAACTATATTTGGTAAAATAAATAAACTATAATAGGTCTGGGTCTTTTGATCGTATGGACGTTTTTCTGCCTGAAAGCTTACACTACTTCGAAATTTCAATGCTTTGTCTTGTATAATTGATTTAATTATGATTTAAAACCCTGAAATTCAAAAAATCCATTAATAGTGTCATCATTATGTTATTTTTAGCACATGACTCAACATATTTGCTTATATGGAATATGCAAAACATATGTTCCCTAATTATCCTTGTGAGCACATAGCACAAATTTATATATTTTGTGAGGAGCACTTAGCTTTGGCTGTGAATAAATCTATGCTATATAAATTGCTACTGTAATAGTTGATGGAGCATGAATTAGGTTCATTCTGTGTAGTATATTCCATATAGTTAGCAAAGTGACACATCCCGCATATTTGTTAATTACATCTCGATAAGCATATATCAGAATATCAGCGATTTGTATAAAACACGATCATCTTTGCCAGAAATACTATAATGATGTAAAGTGAACGCTGATATAAATAAAAATAAGAAACCTCTGGAGGAGTATAAATAGAAGTGGGAGTTGAAAAGTCTTTTACCATCCAACCATCAGTGCATTGCTTGTTGGTGTTTATTATTTCCTTTCAACAACTGGTAAAGAGACAAAAAAGACTGAAACTGTTGCATTCGCCGAAGGGCATCATTGTTAAGAGAAGGCGTTTGACAAACTGATGCTTTGAGACAGAAAGAAGAGAGAATCAAAGCCCTGTTAAGTTGTTATTTTTTACAATGTTCAATGACTTTATGGAACATTTTCTATTTGAGTCCTAGTACTACGTGTTTTAAATAATGAACATATTTATAGGAAACATCAAATTTTAATGACACAATGTGTGTGTAATCTTCGTCTTCCAAACGAAGCAGATTACATCCTAACTTATAATAATTAGTTGAGCATTTATGCAGAATTTCCCGTCTGGTTTTGCGCAATAAATGTCATCTATGTCTGTCTGTACCCACGATAAGTGAGAATGTAGAGGGTCGAGTTGGGGTATGCAATGTTTCCTCTTTTACCACTACATCGAGATTATAAATTATGTATATCGGTCCAAGTGCCGGTCGTTTATATTGGTCTTCTTAGTAACAAAGTCAGCAACGTTTAAAAACATGTATTTCAGTCCAGACTAGTTACAAATATATGTGTCTTAAAATAAAATAATTATAATTTTTCGTAAAGTAATATAAGATAGATTTCATATTTATTATGTGTATACACACATTTTATTCATTACTCGAATGCTTATAGTATAAATTAAAACTGTTAATAAAACTTTGCAGCTATCAATTTAGAGTTTTAATATTTAAAAACAAGCTTCAACCCTACCATTGCAATGATACACCTGTTAATGAGCTAGAAAAATCTAAAATATTTCAAACAAAATAAGCATTATTAGTACAAATTTCTTGTTTACACTATAGGACTATACCTCTGAAATGTTGCATGATAATATAACCGTAGAACTTTCAAACAATAAAACATCAATAATTTGAAACCTCACAAGACAACAATATTCATAGACATATACATTTCTTTGTAAAATCATGTACTTCATTTAGCTCTAATTAATGCAAAATTATGTTTATATATATGTAAACACACATGAATATATATATATATATATATATATATATATATATATATATATATATATTCACTTATAAACCTTCAATTATACTCTTTTAAACAGCCACTATCTTCTCACCGTGTTTAAAACTATCTAGTGTGTTTTAAAACTTTATTATTGCTTGTGTTTAATAAAAATTAATGAGTCAAAATTTTTATGGCATTCAAATGGAAACTGTATAGGTAAACATAGCTAATGAACTCGTGTCCATGCTATGTGCAAATATTACCTTTGTACTAAACATAATAATTTAAAAATCTGCAGCATTTACTATTCTGACAAACTTACGTTAAATTGCATAACCCAATTCATTAATTCGTACATCTACACACGCCCGAATACGAACATCGATACAGAAACTAATATTTTTATATAATGGTATACATTTGTGCATATGTAAATTAGTGTAATAAAATTTCAAAAATATACAACCCTGTATTACAGAATATTTTTATTTGCCATTAATCGATTCCTTGGTTTAGAATACTCCAACATTATAGCACAGCGTTTGATTAGAACTTCTACAGAACAGAGACCGAACAGAACCTACTAAAGGTAAATGGTTAAAGTACCCGGGAACCTTTGGATTTAAAATGTTTAATATTATAGGAAGTCCTAAAAGCCTAAATCTGTCGTTAAATATGCCCTAAGGCCACGAACTCCCTCAGGTCAAATCCTCCAAAAAACTGAAGTCAGAGAGATTAGTGAATCATGTGGCTCAATGACTTAATGTTTTAAATCATTACAAATTTTAAATTAACGTACATAATTTGACATTATTTTACTCTATTATATGATCTGCGAACCAAAAGACATAGTTTTTGTAGAGCAATAATAGTCATATAATACATCATATATATTTATAAATATAAAACATATGAATTTTATTAATTATTGCTAATATAATTAAAACCTGAAACTATATTCCTTTAAAATTCATATTAATAATTGTATCATAGATATGCATAATTAATTTTAGGAGAAATAACTGAAAAAACTATAACAATCCTATGTAAAATAAACGTAACAATTAATGTCCGCAGCCAAATCGGTGATGCCTATTAAAAATAATTTTGAACTTACTTTGAATGTAATTAATGCGCTTCTTGGATAATCGTAGAGATCACACTTTCTTCATTATTTAAGCAAACCAATTAGGTTTTGTGGCTCCAATGCTTTTTATTTCCCCTCCACTGGTGGTTCCAGCCTCTAGCCATCGTGTTTTCAAATTCGCCTTTACCTAAGCTCTACTTCAATATTCCGTCTGTTCAGTGAAGCTGAAGTGAAGCGAGGCTTTATCCACCTGTGTGTAAAATATTTACCACTCATATTTTAAAGAAATTTATAGTTACATGTAGCCAAAGCACTAGCCAGAATCTACTACCTAGAATACTATTACAATTGGCGTACCAAATTAAAAAAAAAAAAACATAAACAATTATCAATAAATAATATTCACCATGACATGTAAAATTTTTGTTAGATACAACTTATAATTAGTTATCATTTTTGAAAATAATAAATGTATCCCTTCTCTTTAGTGTTTAACCAAACAAACTACAAGTTGTAATGTTGTATTTATTTTTTCCTTATTGTTAATTTCAAATACACTAAGTCAACAATTCCTCTTAATTATCATAATATAATAATGGAAGTGTAAGGTATAGTGTAAACGGTAAAGTGTAAGGTATAAAAAGGCTATTTGAAAAACAATTAATAGGTGATACCAATTTCTGTTAAAATAAAATATTTTTAAAATAGACTAAGTAATTGCTAAGTAATTGCCATATCATGTAGATTTCATACGAATCTGCAAATTCACATTTATTACGGAATTTCTTATTCATGGTACAGTGATATTATTTGCTCATGGCTTTGATTATTTAGTGAAATAGTATTAACCAAATTATCTAATAATAATAAAAGTTTATTTGTGGGAGTGCTTCCGTTTTCAATGAAATCGTCGTCAGACTCACAAAATAGAAAGTGGTTTTGTAGCCTGAGGATCTTTTCAGTTATATTGAAAGGACTGACAATAATAAAATTCATTTATTAATGGACTGTTTGTTTTTAAACTAAGTGATAAAATACAATAAGTCAAAGCTACTCAAATGTAGTCTAAAATCTTATGGCAGCAAGATAAATAAGATCATTCACACTGTAAGATTAATTTCTCGGTTATTTCAAACATTGCCAAATAATGTTAAGCAATAACATTTAGACACACTAGTGAATTCTTGTGTCTTCTTATTAATTTCTTCATAACTCTTTATGTTTCAACATGGTGGGTGTTAAATGTTTATAAATACGAGTTAAATCGCCATAAGTGAGAAAGTTTACCAACATAAATTTGGATTGATTACTATCTCGGGTTGATTATAAGATTTTAATAGACCATAAGTCTGATTTCACCGTAATATTCAGGGAAAATCCTGAATATTATAGTTTGTTCATAGAATAGTGTTATAATATTAATTATTAATTTATTTATTTTAATGAATATTACAAGAGTATACAACTTTTGAAACTACCAATTGAGTTCCTTCTTGTATTTTATGACCTGGATAAATTAGAATCACCTCAACGGCTGTGAAATATCTTCATAAGCCGAAGATAATGAAATAGGCTTACTAACCAAAAGAGTCACTAAATAGAATTTTGTATGTGTATTTTAATTTATTATGGTAATGTGTGTGCGAGATTGCAAGGTACTAGTTCATGCCGTCTCCCAGTAAAGCCATATTTTAGCCCTTACATGTTTGCTGCTTAGGGTAATCATAAGCAATGCCCTCCGATGCTCCAATATCACTTTGGTTATGTGGGTTACTAGCTGCAGGGAGTGAGACAGGCGAGGTCGTCCCTCTAATATTACAGGTGCGGGTTTCGTGTAGGTGACATCAGTTACTAGGTGGCTACCAGGTTTAATCTTATAATTAAGTTCCTTGTAATATCCTTACTTACCTTGGTTTTTGTTGATAATGTTAGGGAGAAAATTAACAATACATTTGTATGTAAGAATTTCATAGTTTAAATTAGATCAATTTACTTTACGACGTATTTTTCTTAAACTACATAAGTTTATTTTATAACTCTAACAGATATTATTGCACTTCGATTGTCATTTTACATTTGTATTTGTATAGCAAAGTTATAATTTATACTGCCTTTCGGATTCGTATGATAAAACAGAAAAATTGAACAGGAAAACGACTTTAACCTGTAACTCGCTAACCAGTAACAGGATATAGCACACAGGACAGCAGTTAAGGCGATGTAACCTAGATCCTGGTTATACTTTTCCGTTATTGGTACCTTTAGTATTTCAGGTTATAGTGTGGTTATGCGAACCCATTTGCTCTCCATATTATGTCCATTGTACTCTTTCTCTTTAGTTTTATTCTTACTTCTTGGTCTCGTTTTATTTTAAAATGTCACTATTTAGTTTCTTTTATAGTGATTAATTTAATAAACGTATTTACTATTGATTCTCAGTATAATATGGGCTAAGTATTCACATATTATATTCTAACAAAACTATTGATACATACAAATGTGCTTTACATTTTTAATTTATTGTATTCGTTATAATTTGCAAATATAGTGAATTTTATCAGTTTAATATTAACTGTTAAAATCCTTTGAAAAAATTAATTGTATATTTATAGCTCTCTTTCAGTTCCTCCTCTCCATTCTTTGTCTCTCTATTTATGAGCTCAATACTGAGTTTAACATTTATAAAATATAAGTCTTACTTATTTTTTATACATGAATAACAGAGAAAATTCTGGTTGAAATGGCAAGGCGGACGTAAGGCTGTGGAGGGAACTGTATTGTTACAAGTATACTAAGCTAGATATTTCTACCTAACTCCTACTAACACTACGAGTATTTACCACCCAATCATAACAAATATGTAATATAAGAAACATCCCTTAAGAAAGCATGTCATCTCGTTCAAATCTGTTACAAAAATACGCAAATATTTCACTGAAACTTCATTAATTTTCTCAGATAATACGCTGCAAGTGTGAAATAAAAAGTAAGTCCGTTAGAATTGGGTATGTTGCAGTTACTATGGCATGCAAAAATTCAATAAATATACTCTTTTTCTAAATATAACAACTTGACCTAAAAACTGCCAATTGAGGTAACGTGTTAGCCAATATGTGAATGGTACACAGGAAAGTAGTAAGGACGATGTAAAACTGGATCCTGGATGTACTTCTTTGTTATCGTTATTGGTAGCATTCGTATTTCTGGCTATATTGTATTCAACAAAGATAATAAAAGTTGCCAAGTTTATAAGTTTTACAGTTTTATTGCATTATTCTTTCTTTTTATTTTAAAGTTGAAGATACAAAATCGTTAAAATGAAACAACATTTATTATTATTAACATATATATATATGTGTGTGTGTGTATGTGTGTGTGTGTGTATGTGTGTGTGTGTGTGTGTGTGTGTGTGTGTGTGTGTGTGTGTGTGTGTGTGTGTGTGTGTGTGTGTGTGTGTGTGTGTGTGTGTGTGTGTGTGTGTGTGTGTGTGTGTGTGTGTGTGTGGGTGTGTGTGTGTGTGTGTGTGTGTGTGTGTGTGTGTGTGTGTGTGTGTGTGTATAAAGATATGGCAATTCAGCAAGACTACTGTTGATTATTGTTAATTATATGGATAAATATAGAAATCATCTATTAGTATTGTTATTTTCTCTTGATAAATATTTTGAATACAATTCTCTGTTTATGTTCTTTTGTAAATAAATATATATATATATGTATATATATATATATATATATATATATATATATATATATATATATATATATTATATATATATATAATTAAAATTTTGTTGAAAGTAAATGTTACATTAGCACAAGAACATGATAATTCTTTGTTGTTTAAATAAATGAAGTAGTTAGAAGTTGCCTAAATTAATAGATTATTCTGAGTAATTCACTTTCTGAGTGGAATTGCGTGATTAAGTGTTACGTATTACCGCCGCTCAAACTTTCGACATAACTCATACGCTAACGTTCACTTGACATGTCATACCTTATATAAGGTCGTAATTCAATTTCATGACAATACATACAATTTTAGGGTTAAAACTATTTGATTAAATTTAAATTGCCCATTATTGGATCTATTCAACGATTGTTAAACATTTACGTGCAAAAAGTCTGCTTAGAGCTGTAACCAATTCTTTAATCACAGTAAATGGAAACAATTCACTCCGTAATATAATAGTGCAATATTGGTACGTAATACTGAATATTTAGTTATGCTCTCTACGATGACGATGAAGATGATAAAAATTAAGTATAAGTTAGATGAATCTCGTAAATAAAAAACACATATTTTTGTAAGGAGTCCATCTTCGTAGCTCACATTTTCAATATTTCTGGAAACATTCTGCAAAATATCAGGTTTGATAACTGTTAGGTTTTCATATTTATTTATACTAATTAATTTATTTACATATTAATATATTTTCTTACTGACAACCAAAATTGTGTATTTTACTTAGAATTGCTCATTGTACATCATTGTTTAATACCATGTTAGTCATAAAGGAATCTATTTTCATTGTATCTTTGTACCACACACACACACACACACACACACACACACACACACATGGCTAGTGCGATAAAGCTGGCACCGAACATGTTTCTCCACATGTACAACAGATGCTTGGAAGAAGGCTACTTCCCAGACAAATGGAAGCTGCAGAGGCTGGTTCTTCTCTTAAAAGGAAAAAAGCCACCCTATGAACCATCGGCATACCGTCCTCTCTGCATGCTTGACTCGGCAGGCAAGGTCTTCGAACGGATCATGTATGCGAGAATAGAGGTGATGGCTGAGGGGCACCTATCGGACAGACAGTTTGGATTCCGCAAAGGAAGATCAACTGTTGATGCTATTAACCTGGTAGTCAACACAGCGAAGGAAGCCATTTCAGGAGATAGATGGAAAAACGGCAAGAAAAAATACTGCGCAGTAGTGACGCTGGACATGGAGAACGCGTTTAACTCTGCGAGGTGGGACCGAATCATGGAAACACTCGACCAGTTCGGCATCCCAAAGTACCTGCAAAAGTTAGTGGCAAGCTACTTTACAAACAGAATTCTGCAGTATGAGACAGATGATGGAATCAAGAGATACAGGATCACTGGAGGTGTCCCACAAGGCTCGGTATTGGGACCGCTTCTGTGGATCATTATGTACAACGGCCTACTTAGATTGAGGATACCAAGGATGGTAACGTCCGTCGCTTTTGCAGATGATGTCGCCCTCGTAATTGTGGGAAAATATCTGGAGGACATCAAAAACCTATTCAAGGTGGTATTTGGTAAGTACGCCGTCTGGATGAATGAACAAGGACTCAAGATGGCCAAGCACAAGACAGAGATAGTGCTCATAACAAGCAGGAAAGAGCTCGAAACGATCACGCTGCAAGTTGGTGAGCACGAGATCGAGTCAAAAACCATCCATCCGTTACCTCGGGGTGATGATCGATGCACGCCTCAACTTCAAATACCAAGTTGAGCATGCAAGCACTAAAGCAGCAGCTGTCGGAGGGGCATTATCCCGTCTCATGCCAAACGTAGGTGGGCCAAAACCGAGACGACGAGCCCTGCTAGCGTCAGTAGTTACATCGATACTGACCTATGGCATTGCCATCTGGGCAAGTGCACTAAAACTGCAGGAGTGCCAGAGGATGATATATCCTGTAGGCCGACAAATGGCACTGAGAGTTACGAGTGCATTCAGAACCGTCTCCAGGGATGCAGCACACGTAATCTCGGGAATACTGCCAATTGAGATTCTAGCAGAGGAATACAGGAGCTTATACCAGTGTAGAATCCATAAGCAAGAAAATGTAGATGACTGCAGAAAAAGAGAAAGACAGAAGAGTCTGGAGCACTGGCAAGCCCACTGGGACAACTCCGAAAAGGGTAGATGGACACATCAGCTCATACCGAGTCTAGCAGATTGGATAAATCGCCAACATGGATATCCTAGCTACTACCTGACGCAGGTACTCACGGGACACGGGTGCTTCCGTAAATACTTACACAAGTATAAACACGAGGACTCACCAGAGTGCCCAAAGTGTCGAGGGATAGAGGAGGACGCGAGGCATGTGTTTTTCACATGTCCGAGATTTGACTTGCAGCGACGAAAGCTTGAAAGATTAAGTGATGTGGTGATTACGCCAGAAAACTTAGTAAAAGAAATGCTCGCATCTGAAACCAAATGGAAAGCAGCAACGGACTTCTCCAGGGAAGTCATCGAAGAGCTAAGGAAGGAAGAAAAGAAAAGGAGGGAAGAGCGAGACAGAAGGGCGAGACGCCAGGCTATGGAATAGTGAACTCTCCACACAAAAGTAGAGGAAGAGCGAAATCGCTTAAATGCCTTCCCCCGTGAAGTAATACCTAGCGGCAGTCCCGCGGGGGGACAAAGGCTGGGTGAAGAGAGGTTTACGTTTTAGTCGGTATGGGTCTTGGTAACCACATGGACCAAAAATCCATAGGCCAAGATCGAGCCCGGCACTACGTGCGTAAAGAGCATTTTTTTCCTCTCTAAAAAAAAACAAAAAAAACACACACACACACACACACATGTATCCCAAATTATAGTGGTCCACTGTGACGTAGAATAAGGTGACTTGTGTCGACCAATCCTAGGAGACGCGGACGATAAAAGCCATCAGAGGCGTCTTAGGCAGTTCTTTAACAGACTCCGTATCGCTCGGTCGTACGTTAAAACCAGCATTAACTTAATTTGGGCCGTGCCCCCTTTTCCTTGTTGTTGTGAACCTTTAAACCGTTCTATGACAATTAGAAGCCTTACCACTTCATCGTGTAATTGTCGTCAACCCCTTGCCGGACTTTATCTTTTTAAGGAGCCAAAAAGTAACTTTGTCCCTGTGGAACATCAACGTTCGTGAGTGAACCGAGGATAGTGTCTAGTGAATGTGGAATCCTCACACATCAACAAGAACTCCAACAGTGCAACATCCCTTGGAAGCAACCCAGGTCGAACTGCAATCAACTAAACTTCATTTGTGTCAACGTATCAAACAATGGACGGTGCAAGGTAACAGTGCTTCATTATTCTTATGGTCCTTCGTAATTAGAGACAATTTTCTCCTCAATCAAGATTTTTAAAAGCTTCAACTAATTTCGGACATTATTTTTGACATTTAATAGAAACGAAAACCATTTTAACGCTTTGTATTCATGATTTAACTGTGTGCTTTTGTCTAATAGTATGTTCTTTGATCTTATTCCGTATTTTTATTTTTCCCCATTTGAATTAACAATTATTCTTAGAAGCTCAACAGTAATTTTAAAAATATTAAAAAATGAACCTAAATATCGTAAATCAACGTATAGGCTCCATTTGCTTATTTATCGAAGTGCAGAACTTTAATAGTTATTAAAACCTCAACCACTATACATTATATTGTTTCATTTTGAGTCTAATATATATACAACCGCATGTGTAACTGACTGACTGACTCACTCACTCACGTATACTAATTCTAACCTACTTCCAGATGAGTTAGAGACTTGAAATTTGGTACACAGATAGCTTTCCACGTGTAACCACCAGGAAAATCCCGAAAAGTGAGAATTTTTCATTTTCAACCCCTCAAAAAAATTCCCAAAAAATCGCGCATTCTTCACCCCTGCAGGCATTTTTTGTAAGCCCGATAGCGGGCGAACCGTTGGAGCTAGCTCGGATCTGACGGAAAATTCATGGTCAGGAATGAAGTGAACTACAAAAAAGGTCTATTGACTTTTTGCTCTATCTTCCATGGTTAAGCGACAAAACGCTCGAACATTTGAAATTCCAGAGATTTTTTCGATAAAAATAATGTTTCAAGCCCGATAGCGGCCGAACCGTTGGTCGTAGCTCAAATCTGATTGACCCATCAAATTAGTAAATTTGCGCGATCTACAGAAAAGGTCCAGTAATCTTTTGCCCTATCTCGATTGGTTTGGCCGAAAAAACGTGATTATGTACAATTTTGTTGTAACTTTTACGCGAAAACTTTTGTTTTTTGGGGTCGATAGCGGCGAAACCATTGGTCGGAGGTCAAAATAAGACTAACGTTTTATTTAGGAAATAAGATGACCTACAAAAAAGGTCCAGTGACTTTTTACTATATTTTCCCTTAGTTTGACCGCAAAAACGCGATTAAGTGAAAATATTGGACATTTTCGCCTAAAAATTTACATTCCGGGCTTGATAGCGGCTAAACGGTTGGTCGTAACTCAAAACAAATTTTAAACGGGATTTAGGAAATCACGTGATCTACAGAAAAGGTTCAGTGACTTCGGGAGTTGGCTGAGCGTTAGCTAAGCGTCAATAGTAGATAGGGACAGAGGAATATTTATTATGTTCACAGACACAATACCCTCTAAAAAAGGCCCAAGTGTGTCATTAACCCCCGGTAATATTAACCCCCCCCCCCCCGGGGATTTCCTGGTATGACCTGATAACCTCCTGTACATTCAACCCCCTGATGTGTTAACCCCCTGGTAACATTAAACCCCCCAGGGAATTTCCTGCCATGACCTCATGTCCGAATTTTACCAGTCACCAAATCTCTTAACCCCCCCCCTGGGAAGATCCTGGTATGACCAGATAACCCCCTGGAGACTTATCCCCCGGTAACGTTAACCCCCCCTGGGAATTTGTTCATATGACCAGACAATATCCTGACGAAATTAAACCCCCTCTTGTCTTAACCTCCTTAACATTAATCACCCACCCAGGGAATTTCTCGCCTTGACTAGATAGTCTCCTGGTGATATTAAACCCCCTGTTCGACTTAAAATACTGCCTTGAGGTCGGTTTTTATTATGTTTATACTAAACAATTCAAGATAGCTGACCCGTGCAGACTTTTCTCCCGAGCTCATTTCTGGCTAAACCATAGGTCGTAGATCAGATCTGAGGGCACAATCGAAAGACAAAATTAAATTTCCAACAAGAAAGGTCCAGTCACTTTTTGTCGTATTTCTAACGGTTTAACCGCAAAATGCCCTCAAAGTCAAAAGTTTTTTACGAATCCGGAAAAAAATCTATGAAAAAGGTCAATTTTTAAATCCCTTGTCATTTACTTAATGTCCGGACTTAACCAGTCACCGAATTCCGCTTATCCCCGAATTTGCAAAGCGTTTACTTTGGGGGCCTGGGGGCGTAGCCCCCAGCGAGCCGAAGGCGAGTTTAATATTATACAATAACACTCATTTCATTACAATTTCTTTAATGTTTTAAACTAACCTTTCACTCCACTGTTATAATCATATCAAAATAATACAAACTAAAGACATTGTCGTTCTTGCCGTAAAATGTTGTGCAATAATAAATTACTGCTTTCCTATGATGTGTAAGTTCTATCATTTCTTGATGGTAATGTATAACAAAGGTTTTAAAACTTCAACGTTCGTTTTGAGTACACTAGTTTCAAAAGTACAATAAATTCAAAGCCTAAATCTTTGCTGCAAATATTGTTAATAGAACCCACTAGGATTTTTCTATATTATCTGGCAGTCTTTCTTTAAGCCACTGTTAAAATTCCATATTACAATCTCAAGGAAGCCTGCAAGTTTAGAGTGCCTAATTTGAAAATATTGACAGATGTGTTCATTAAGTGCTTAAATAATATTTACAGAGCATTTAATGACAGGCAGTTACATTTTGACTATAAAAACCTGGATGAAACAGCATTTTTCAGGATTCGACTATATTTCACGTAATATTTAAATTTTTGTCTTTGTATATACCTTTTCCTTTAAGTTCAACTAATTTTGTAGAAACATATTTCGCCTCTTAGGAACAAATTTTGCGACTCATTTCTAAGGTGATTTATTCAATAGCGCTCGTTGTATATAATTCTTATTTAACTTTATTCCCAATAAAATACCTTTAAATTAGTCATTTGCAAACACACATATATTACGGTTTGGCATTATAATAAATTTCTTGTTTAAAGATTGTTGTTAACGATGGAAGGTTTGAAAAAATAGCAGGATTTCGGACATTTGTCATCGTTATAGATTATAAAAAAGTATAAATCATTACTATATTATAACCTTGATCTATTTACTTATGAACGTACATCGTACTCACTAAATATATAAATGATGTCTAAATTTAAAACAACTATGTAAATAAAACATGTAATACAAATATGTAATTCAACATTTAAAACATTAAACTTAGCTATGAACTGCTTTCCGATCCAGCTATTACTGATAGAAAACACAGCTACTTTACAATGAACTTAATGCTTTGTAGTAAAATAAACTATATATATATATATATATATATATATATATATAATGTAATATTACGTCGTAATCGATGTATTACGAGGTAATATGGTACAGTTAATTATTATCTTTATAAATTATTAAATATATTTACACAATTTTTTTACCCTTATATCTTTTAAAAATTATCAAATCACGAGTTATTACTAGTATTAAAATTAACCATCAAACTCGAAAGGTTAATACCTATCATCAACATAAGCAATTTATTGCAACTACAAAATGATGGAAAATGAGGTCCAACTATGTAACGGAACGCCTGTAACATGATTCTAACGGGACTCAGTCCAAGTTCTATGTCGTTACTGATACGCTGAGCTCAACCATTCCCTTAGCAAGAGATGTGATCTAGATTGCAGGATTGGAAGGTGTTACTCGATCGTTACACATAAAACCTTAACTCAGTTACATGCCGTCTTACATAATGGTACTTGTTTTAAGCAATTCCAAGAGACCAAAGCTAAAAGTATGCATCTTTAACATGTAACATATAAAGAAAATTAGATAAATAAACATTTATTTGATATGGTTATTCTAATTCAGAGGCACTCAAGAAGGAGTATTTTTAAGGGGACAAATATTATCTTGACTATATTATAAGAATACTTACTATACAACCTAATAAAAGTATGTGGTACAGCACTTAAAATGTTTAAAAAAGGTTTAACAAAAATGCCAAACTTCATTCATTCTAGTGTTACTTCCAGTAACGTAATAAAAGCTTCACAGCAGAACGCCTCACCACGACGACGTCGTATAGATACCTGATAGGCTATACAATATTATTTCAAGAATTTCTTGAAAGAGCCAAAAATTTCCATTTGGATTGTTGTGTTTTCTTTACTTTACTTCATGAAGCTTCAAAGCTGTTACAATATACCTATTAATAATTTTTTATTAAAATATATTGTTTCCTTCTCCATTAATTACTGATTATTTATGGTTATTTTCAAAATAACCTAACTTAGATGCCTCTCCACTTACGCGAATAATTTAAAAATAATGAAATAAATATTACTTTTATTGACTTACTTAATGGAGGAACTGAATGACATTTTACCACCATAAATCTGAACTAGTTAAACGTTAAAATTAATCACAAAACTAATATAACATAATTCTAATATTATTATGGGTGATAGAATAATAAATCAGGAACTAAACCCATTTTTGAAAATTAATTTTATTTCAGAGTTAAAAACATATTATGGATATATTCAACTTTAAACTATTTTAAGCCTTATTGTTTTACTGTAGTAAAATGTATACGTTTGGCAATATAAAAGGTAAATTCCAGATTGCATGATTAATTTTAGTGATATGAAACGCAATTTGTTTTACTACATAAAAAAACCTTCAAAGTTTGGAATCAGACAATTAGTAAGGAGTAATACACCCTGCGTTTCCCACAGACGAACACTGAGTTTCTGATGCGACAACGGTTCTTTAACGATCTGTATACCAGCTAATCTTAGTTGCATCTAAAGCCATTCTCTTAAGAACAATATGTATTATTAGACGGTTAAGGAACTATCATCTTTTCTCAATAATTCTTTCCTGACAAAATAAAACACTACACTTTGACATTTCCATAGGCCGAATACATGATCCTTTAACATTCACCTAGTATGTTTTTTCGGGTACATTTAGTTCAGACACCGTTTTAATGTTAGACCGTATTTTCAGTAAACTGTATTACATTAAGAAAAACATAACACGGTACTTTTCATAAATGGTAAATGAAAAATGAATAAAATACTATCGGTAGAAATTGCTCATATGGCAGACATTACTAATTATCTGAAAATCAGATTCAAAGTATCCTACATTATACCATTTTATATATGTACGTGGGATAGAATTTTGAAGGGGGTAGATGTGAAGTTGTGAGAGGTGGTAATTATTCGCCACAGAGGAGACCACATTTTGTACAACTGAAGAAATAGCACTGAAAAACAGCATTCTGCCTCGTGGTTATATATAGCCTCGTACCTATTAGTAATAAAGGTTAAGGTAGTAAAGAGTCGAGAATAGTGGAATTAAAACGAATAGTACTTTAATTGGGCTAGTTATGCAACAGTGGTAAAATGCAATAAACACATTCAGCAATCTAATGGTAGTATTTTAATTCAAACTGTGTTATCGTAATGAAGCATTTAAATAATTTTCATGAATACGTTAATTAGATAAAAAGTCATTAAACGGTTGAATTTAATGTGCATAGATCACATCACTTTGTTAACAATTTTCATGTAATTGTGAATGATTTGAAATGATTTCAAACTATTAATTACATTTTATTTCATTTTTGATACAATTGTACTTTGTACATGAATACGGGTTTATTATTTATAAAATTAAAATTACTCAGATATACTATTTTACGTGTTTTTAAAATAATGTTTTTGCATCACACAATTGGTCCCACAAGTAACAGTATTGTACATAAATAAAACGTAACGTTCCAGGAACCAAAAGAAGATTAGTAGTTGGAATTGTACTAATGAAATTGTTATTAAAATTTGGAAACGGAACATAAATTTATAGAATATTATGCAGTTCTATGTACCACGTAATAGTTAATGAAACTCGAGCTGCTTTTACTAAAAGTTACATTAAAATTGAATATACGAGTTAAGTCAAAGCTCTAATTATGCAGCTATGAAGACTACATAAAATAATAATAAACAGTAGTAACTACAAATATGCTACTACATATCCTATCCTTTTTTTAAAAAACAAAAGATTATATTTTTTAAAATCTACAATCATTGATGTTATATAAGGTTTCTTGGAGAGGGTAACTTGTTAAAATAATTAGGAGTATACTCGTTACTTAAGTCGAGACCAGGAGCTTCAAGCATCCAAGTGTTCTATAATAGGCGACCTAATTCCATTAGCTGAGAGAATAATTCAACAATAAATCTCAAATACCAAGAGCTTCTTTACTGAGAAATCACAATAGTTGAAAACGTTTACATACCTGTAGTTCATGGAGTTTGCAGGTTATAACTGCAATAAGCTCTTCTCAGCTAGGCTCCATTACAGATGTCAGAGGCTCCCTTAAGACGACAACTCATATAGGTAAAACTTATAAGATACTGGAAATTTGTAGAATATAATATTATTAAGAAGCTTCACGAAATAAATTAGTTCCAAAACTCATTTATAAAATTTTATCTGTTTACACCACTAAGGAATAATATTGAAAACCATTGAAATATATCTGGCTATGGAGGTCCATTTTCGTTAAATAAATTTTAAATTAATAAAAAGTATAAAATTACACAGTAGCCACAGTTTTATTTAGCACGAATGTCTAAAGATTTCTTTACTTAGATTCATTATTTTACTACTTTTACTAGATTCATTATTTAAGTAAAATATATAATATCCTCATTCAATCCCTAACAGAAACACTCAATATATCGCATAACCCAGTTCAACTCCTTCATTCCTAACTTCTTCAGCCCAGCCGAAAACCCGAGGTTGGATTTGATTTTATATTATGATGAGCGAAAGGTGAATTTTGTAGTTGTAAAAGATTCCTCAATAACTGAGGCGAAGAAATACCAGAGATTAAATTTGCTATGATGCCCTTAAGGTCCAGCTTCCTTTAAACGTTCCGATAACTATTGAAAATATAGTTTTCATTAACAAAAGCCATAGTAATTCTTATTACTGTACTATAATTTTTGTATTTACCAACATAAAATCTTTTTATAATAAGGATTAATTACTTTTGTTTAAGTCGTAATTTAAAAAGCTTTCATACTCGTGGTTTTTATGAATGATTTATTGTTATTTAATGCCATTATTACAACAAACAAAAATACTTTTTATATAATTATTAGTATTAGCGTGTAGACCACTATATTATTAGTTTTCGGTTAGTCAAATGTGAAAGATATTGCACGAAAAATATAATAATACATCTTTATTTAAAAAGCTGTTTTATTTCCTAATGAACTTACTTATTTTTAAGTGAATAAAATATTTTTCATTGGAAATTTTATAACGCGCGTAAGGATTGTCTTTAAATGACAAGGTAATAATTTGTCCAAGTAAAGTAATGTTAATATTACATACAATTTTAAACTGTGTAGCTAAACTTTAAAACTACAAAACTAAAACCTCTAATGAGCTTTCAGCTGTTAATGTTAAAGTAAATTTACTAGTGTGAAATTCGTGACAATTTCAGGTATAACTCACATTAAAATCCCCATTCAGCAAAATCCGTAACAGTTTTACTGAAACTGCAGTTTTGTGTCAAGTCAGTAATGTGTGACTTAACTTTTAACTCGTTTATAGCCGACGATCCGTAAATGTGGTAATCCTGTTTAGAACGTTCTTTTAAACCTCGTGTTACTTATGTCTTTTAAACATTACTCGTTTCTTAACATATCCATGGAATAAAAAATGTCCTATAAAATGATTGTAAATACATCCACATTAAATTGAGTTCTCCTTCATGTTTACAAATTCAGTCATTTATGATTTCATATAAAATGTATAAGTAAGGGGGGAGTCAGTGGTACCTGGAATATCGGATTTAATGGTAATATGATAGAATTCCTTGAATTATCACTAATAACCTCAGTTTAATTTCATCTGTTTCAAATGAAAATGAGTATAGGTAATGCATTTATTAACAATAATTTTTAAATCATTAATCATACTTACTCAAAGAATTTTGTTATAGCCCAATTCAAATTAGAGCTTTACCTAAATGAATTTTAATAGTAATAACAGTTTTTAATCTATAAATGAGTCAAATATGTAATTTATATTTTATAGTTATAAATTTCCTACTCACTTTAAAAAGACTATCTAGAAGCTATAGTCTGAGATTTTAAAACGTTAAAATTGAGGGTAAAACATGTAATAGGTCAAATTAATTCATAAATCGAATTATATGATTTTTTAATAATACATTTTAGGACTTTATACAAAAACCTATTGTATTAAAAATAATTGGTTTTATATAAAAATTCATCAGCAAATTATATAATATTTAAATACGGTTGCAAAAAGTGAAATATTAGTATCCATATAGAATAATAGTGATTATTACATTTTAAAATACACCTGAAAATATGTTGTAAAATTTAGTTTATTTGTATTCAAGTTCATTTTACTATATTTTATTTTGGAGTTTTATCCATTTTTGCCTCATATATTTAGACAATATTTTAAAACAACCAAGGAAGAGCATATATATCCTAACAATACACTTAATATTACGTTTACTTTATATCGGAAAACAATCGCAAATAGTCCAAATATTATTATCCTTCTAAATTATAAATAACTTTAAACAGAGAACTTATAATTCGTTAAGTTTAAATATTGATTTTATCAACGGTTAACCTAATAATGAGTTCATTAAAATCTTTTTAAAAGGATCGAAGGATTTTGGTTCAATATGATAATGTTGTTTTTTAAACTAGTTTCTTTTTGAAAGTGGTTAAATATTATGCACCCATCCAGATACCCTTGCGATTTGTCAACCTGGTTGTTTCCCGCCCCAGACGAGCTGGCTTGTGTTTGTTCAGATTGTAATGTCTTATTTTAATTATTAGTAAACTTTGTTACTGCCGGTGTGTATACATGCGGTGTATTATCTCTAGCTCCCGTTTTCATTCCTTGATTTAATTTTTAGAAATGACAAATTGCTTGGAACGTGGTACAGTGCTTTCTGAATATTGATCTCAAGAAATTTCTTAGCTCTGTAAAATGCTGTTTTTTAAATGTTAAGGATTAAAATAAAATTGAAGGTAAAGGAAAGTTTACAACAAAACATATTTAGTAATGATTCAAGTATTTACTATGAACACAAAGAACTTGTATTGGGAAACTTTTATATAACTAATATATATTTTAACCCATTAAAAGTGATTAATAATGCCTTTAGTAAAGAAATAAAAGATATTATCATCCAGAAACATGAACATGGGCATTGAAAAAGCGATTTTTAATAATTAATATTTCATAGTGAAATGCTGAAATCATGTACAAGACATTTTAGTATTTAAGTATTTGAGACTGTTATAACCAACATAAATAACCACAATAGTTGTATATAATATTTTTCGTTACAGAAAAATATTTTGCTTCAGTAGATTAAATGTAATTAGAGCTTATAGTATATATTCATAAATAAGAAAAAATGAACATGAATGATCAGTCTCAAATTTGTGTCAAATATTTTTTTCTTTTCATTTAAATATCAATAATGTAATAACAATATAAATAGGACAACCATCTTATTCTATTTAAATTTAAATAATAGCTGCAATTACCATACATATAAATATGATACAACTAAATAAAATCTTTCTTTAACGTTCACTTTTTCCATTTTAATGTGTATAGAAAATTACTCATCTGTCTCAACATCTCTTAAAATAAATTGACACCTTAAGTTGTGATAAACAAATATACGTACGTTTGATTTTATTTTTTCAAGATGGCAAGTAAATCAAGTATACAACACGTGGCTAGCAAAGTCAAAGCGGCAACAGCTTGTGATCATAAGCGAAATTGCAACACTACCTCAAATTTCATGCATATAAACTACTTGCAAAACATTCATATGGCGAATTTAGGACAAAATGTGAAGTAGCTAGCTAGCACTCATACTCATTACATTTTAAAAACCTGGACGTAGTTATTGAGAGGTATGAATCGAGGTGGCGTAAAAAATACCTAATATGTTGTCGTAATATCAATCATGCGATATTATTTTTCGCAGCTACGTTAGATTTTTGTGTGTTACAGAATACTCATGTGTAATCAATAAAACATATATATATATATATGTATTACAATATGTCTATGTTTATTTATTTCAGTAAAATTGACAACATTGTTAATATATAAACGTTATTTATATAAAATTGCGTTACAAAATAATATCATATAGAGTTTAACTTTTAAATTAAAGAACGAAGTGATTTATTAATAGCCTCTACTAATCTGAAAACCACACAGTATTGCATGTTCGAGAGCTAGTATACGTCACGTCAATAACAGCTGCAGTAAACCACACAGCCGGTGTGGAACGAGTAATTGAGATTTAATGGTAATAACGGAAATAATGAACTTCAAAGCCTGTAAGTTTACATTTCCGGTCCATTAGCAACTCTGTAACCATGAAATATATCACACGCTTCGCTAGCCATCTAGTCAAAACTGAGAATTACCGCATTTGTAAACTAATCCTAAATTTCCGAAATAATGTAATATAACTCATTTTGTATTTGTCATTGTTGTAAGTAGAAATCAGAGTATGAAATAATTTCTACTTAATTTAAGCACTTTGAAATAATTATCATTTTATTAAAATTGACGAATTGTAGATAAATAAAAACAATAACTAACCAACAAATTGTACTAACTTTACAACCTAACCAACAAATATACTCGTATATGCATTACCAACAATAATAAAATGTAAATAGTATCCCTGTATCCCTACTTTAATTTGTTATTATGGTATGCCTGTATTATTAGTTTATGTTCATGCTATGCCACGACGGGGAAAAGACATGATGACTCTCCTTGCGTCTTCTGAACTCTTATCAGTAACTGCTCTTATCAGGTTTCTAAGGGTTGTTGCTTTTATCAACTACAAATATTCAACTGATACATTGATGAAAAGTTTTAAAGTATAGAAACAGTTTATTTAGTTATATCATATTTATCTGCATGGTAAACATGCAATCAACTTTAAAGAGAATAAAAAAGTTTTCTTATTTTTATTGCTATTATATTATAGATATTTCTATTCATGATATAAGGAAAAGAAAAACTATTTACAAAAAATTTGAGACTGATCATTCGCATTTAAAGTTTTTTAAATGCGTTCATACCTTACGCTCTAGTTTTATTTAATCTAATAAATATTTTTTCTGAGACACAGACAGAATGACATTATGTTTACTATAACTGAATACTCGCCGTTTATGTACATAATTTTTGCTATATTTCCAAATTTTCTTACCGCATTCACTCTACCTTACTGGTCTCAAAAAGAATTTCTTTTCTTTAAAAATTTTTAAACTCTAAATTTAAAAACATTCAACTTAATGCCACATTTACTTCACTTGTTAACATTCCGACGCTGATAAACATTTATTAACATAACGAGTTCTAAACTCTAACTTCAAATTTCAGTATAGTCTTCACTATATAACCACATGCATGGCTAACATTTATATTACTGTTTGATACAGTGACCTTTTTAGGAAAACTAGTTAGATAAGTATTTATAAGTCATATTTGAAAATTTCATAGTCAGATTACTTCTTTCATATAGATAGCTGAATTTGGTCGCTTAGTAAGCAAATTCACGAATAAGAAGCACAGAGGAGAAAAGTTTTAAAGTTAACTTTTAAACCACAGTCATGCATGCTGCGGACTGATGGTAAATACAGGATCGTTCAGCGGTCACACATCCAAGAAGCAGCCTTACCTGACTGGGTTATCTTGCGATAATCGCTGCTCCCACTGCTCTACACCACTGGCCAATAAACTGAAGTGACTTAGTTTATGGCTTCTGTTAAGTTTCACAGCCGACAGTAACTGAGGTGCGAATGGTACCGGGAAAGGATGTAAATAATACAGAACTTTATAAACATAGGAAGCAATTGAGTCAATAAAACGGAGGCTGGGAATGAAAAACTCTGGCAATAAAAGCGCCACATGCTTTCATTCTGCCAGGTTCTGTTTATAGCTTACACTATTTTACAGTATATTATTATATATACTGTATTATGTATGAATATTTTATGCTATGTAATGATATAGATGTAATATATATCTAATAAGACTAATAGCTGGAAACTATGATGAAGTAATAAAGATATTTCAATAGTCAAAATAGTAATAACTTATTTTGAACGTAAATGATCTATGTTTATAAAAATACTCACAATTTTTAGTGGATTTTTACTGAGATAGGAAAGAATATTCTATGAGTAGAAAAATCCAAGGTGATATTCGTCGCAGAACCATGTGATAAACAGGTATTAAGTTTACATAGATTCTTAAGATATGTTTGTATATATATTAGGGAAATATAAAAAAAGTTCCATAAAACAATTATACATGTGGATGATTCAGGTTTTCATCTAAAGGCACTCTTAGGGAAAACCTTCAAACTAAAGTTTTAAATAAAATTGTGATACTAATAATTTTAAAATAATTAAAAAATAATATATTAAAATATAATACAAATAATAATAATAATATATAATAATAATATAATAATATTATATATATTATGGTTATTTTATATATATATATATATATATATATATATATATATATATATTATAGATATAATACGATTATTATATATACAATATAATATATATTATATTATTTATTTTTTATATTTAATAATTTTCATTTTAATTTTTTTAATGATTTTTTTTAATTAGCAGAGGTGAGGAATGGAATAAATTTTACTTAGAATGGTCTTTCGGCATTGTTTGGTTCAAAGGGGAGGAAAATCTATTATCAATGTTTCTCAAAAAATCAGTTTATCAAAAGCCTTGCCTTAACAATAGTGCCCTACGGCGAATGCAGCAGTTTTACTTTGCTTTGTCTCTTAACCAGTTGTTGAAGTTCACTAATAAACACGAACAAGCAATGCACTGACAGTTGGTGGGTAAAAAACATTTCCTACTCCCACTTCTGTTTTATACTCTTCTTACTGTGTATTTTATTCACATTATAATTCGCTCTTTGGGCCATTATAATACTTTTAGCAAACATTTTCGTATTTTACACCGAATATTCATATTCTGGGATACACTTATCTAGATTTGAATTAACAAAACAGGTAATATGTGTCCATACTTTTGCACCATTTAATATTACACGTGGCTTTATATATCGTATAAAAGAATTAAGTAACATTCAAAGCTATAGCAACCTCATAATATATATGCAGTCTTATAATTGTATAATTTTTCTTTATTCTAACTAATGCGTTTGCGTACACAAGATTGAATAGTGAACATCTGTTTGTATATTACAGGAAAGCAAATATTTTTTGTCATTTGCTATATATATATATCTATATATAATATATATTGTATATATATATATATATATATATATATATATATATATATATATATATATATATATATATATATATATATATGACACGAATAATAATCATATTAATACTGAAAACATTTATTCTTATGTCAGGTACTACCTGTATATACTGAATTATATACTAATTTTAGCTTTACCACAACTCAACATCCGAAGTTATTTGTTTCCAATATGAACAATGACTTAATTTATTTTGTGTCAAAAGTGGTGTAAACACATTTCCTTTGCTAAATGTGTTTACCAAGGATGATTTTTATATACAAACAAACCCTTACGGATTTAGTGGTTATCTCATCAATATTGTGATTTTAATCTTGCTATAGAACACACTAACGACGTTTCGAGTAAATATTTCAAATTAGTTACTTTAAACATACATTTTGTGATTAATTATGCATAAAAATAGTGTCCTTATTTTAGTTGTAAATACAAATTAAAATATATTTGAGGCAAATCTGTTCATTTGTAGAGATTATATTATACATAATAATGACAATTTACAACAGGTGGGTCTCACAGCATTTTAAATGTTGGGGAAGACATACAATCATCAAGTGGCGCTTGTCAACATGTATGGTTTTAATTGGTTTCGTTCAACGTACACAGAGCCACGACATAAATAATGAAGAGAACATTTTAGTAAGTAGACTCTTTTATTCTTTATTTCCAAATTTTACTATGGATTTGAATCTATCCGTTGTTGTTCAGCAAATAAATGAATTACAAACAAATTTATGTAAGTTATATTACAAAGTGATATAACAATATCATGATCAGTTTAAATGGAATTAGTTCCCATTAAAAGAATATCTTATGTAAAGAATCTCGTGGCAGTTCATTTCTGGAGGTTCCATTTTCTCCTACCCTACAGTGGAAACACTACTTCAGTCTTGATAAGCACCTAATTAGAGATATAGAATGATTATAAATGTTTGAAGAGTTTTTGGTAGTGTTCCATGAATATTTAATTTATAAAAGCCCTTTTCAGGTCGTTTTGTAGGGATTGGTTGCTAATAAAAGAAGAAGTCTCTTTTATGAGTTTTAATACCTTTGACTTGGAAGCTTTAAAATCTATTTTCATTCCTTTTATTTTTTATCACGATATATAAATAAAAGCAACAGCGACAAGACATTTTTGTTTTAATAGCCCGAGAGAACCTAGAGGTGAGCATAACAAATCAGATAACAAACTTATTGTTTTGTGATATGGAGGGTTTTGTTAACATTGACATATGAGCAGATATGGAGAAGTGTTTCCGTGATGAGATAGTAAACGGATAGATTTGCCAGAGCACGCTTTCAATTTTAAGTCCTGCAACTAATGTTTTATTTGAGGGATTTAGGGATGGATATGGCTTGAAACTGTATAGACAGAGTAGGAAGTCACCAGATAACTGTGACATATCCATAAGTAGTTTTGAAGTATTTGAAAACATTGAAATAATATGAACCGATTTTATTCTACTTATGTTTGAAAGATATCACTGTAAAAACTTCATATTACATAATAAGTGCTTTGTATAAGTAGGCTATTGAATTTGATTAAAACACTACGTGGGAAGTCGTGTGTAAAATCTGGTACGATATATACAAGGTGTTTGAAAAGTCTGGGTACGGCTTAATATTTTACAAACCATAACAGACAACATCTATAAACTTTGCAAAGTGCGATATGGCTATGTAAACTATTTTTCCTTGCTATTGCCATGACATGCCAACCATGGGGGGACGGCCCACAGAGGAAAACATGGAAATCTTAAATTAAAGCATAGGTCGAGTGATACCTCATTTGAAAGAGCTCACTTAGTAGATTTGAATGCCGCAAACCTCATCTCAAATGGTTTATCCAATCAGAAATGGCGGGTTGTTTTAGGTAAACGTTGTGAAATACATTATGCGCTGCCATTTCTGACTGGATCGTCGTATTCATATATACAATATACATGTATACAAATGTACAGGGGTCTTTTGAAAACAAAGTCCTAAACAGAATTCTCTCTGTGATATTTAATGCAAATATGACACAATCCAGACAATAATGTTTGAGTTATTGTTCTCCATTCCCTTCCTCTACCTCACGCTTGTTACAAGATGCTCGTCTCTAAGTCTACTTGGTATGCAAACTCTCCCCGGGGACAAAGCACGTCTTAGTATGTTTTGAAGTTATGAAAATTGTTCCCCATTACAGCCTTGAGCTGTCAATGAATCCTCTTTTACTTTTATGTAAACTTGAGTCACCATTTTGCCACATCAAGTGCAATTCATGTTTATCAAAGAAATGTTTGATGTACATATTCAGAAAAAACTGTAATACAAAGTTAAATACATTTAAAAATGTATATTAAAGGAATGGCGGGAAAGGATACGCATTTAGAGATGAATTTTGTATATGAGTAAATATTGTATTGGACTCGATTTCCTATTGAATAACAAGTACGTCATTAGCGTATTCTTTTTGAATGGCAGAATAGGCCCTAATTTGTTGAACAAAGAATCAACCATATATGGATCATCCAAATATTCTACACGTGTCAGCATAGGCTCTGTTTCTATAACTCCAGAAAATTAATAAATAATTGTCATTATATTTATCCAAATAATATGTTTAGGTGTTTTGTTATTTTGAAAAAAATACCCATAGCGCATTATATACGATGCAATAATGTGTTGTGGTTACTTCTTATTTATGAACAAAACAGAAGTTGTCTCTTTTGGTTACTGTTCCTAAAATTAGTTTTAATTGCAGATACTTTATCTTATATAAAGTAAACGGTTAAACTTGTACTAATTATAAATTATATCCACTACCGATCTGTTATATCAAACCAAAATTATAGATCGACGAATGATTAGAGATCAAATCTATGGGATCAAATCCCTTTGAAACATACTTTTAATAATAAAATTCCTAATTTGTTCAAAAAACTGTACCTTTACAATAAAAAATCTAGCAACTTACAAAAACTTTAGTCGTAACTTTGTAAAGATTAGCTGTTTTCTAGTAAAGTAAAAAATTACTCCCATTAATAGCATTTCTTCTATTTTCATTAGTTTATATTCTTGTTTTATTTTAGTTTTCATCACTAAAATTAAACGCTGAACTCATAAAAGTAGAACGTCTACAATGCATTTTCTACTAACAATAAATTGTAAAAACGATTTAGTGTGTTGTTAATGTTATTTTCCTATGTAAAAATTTTAATATTTTTGATCTGCATTATAATAGGAAATTAATTTTTAAATAATGTACTCAATTAAATATAATCCAACAGGATTCAACATTCACGTCTACAAAACTAGGTCGATTAGCAGTAATAATTTTTACCCCATTTAATTACTTCTCATATTACTAATTTAAAAAAAAATCTTATCTTAGTTTTATAGATATTGATAAGAGTGAGTTAGCTATGTATGACACTAACGTCACAAAAACTGCTCAACATTTAGTAACAGCTTTTCTGGACTCCAGATATAAATTTATTTTATTGTTAGTTATAATGAACATTTATCAATCTTGTCCGAAAATTAATTAAACCAAATGGAATAAATCATTACTTCACATATCCCAAATTTGATCAGTTTGATTATTTATTCAGATCTGAGGCTAAATCATGATTTGTAATCAATTTTGATTCTATCTGGTTCTAGCTGTTGATTCTATCAATTTATTAGTTTACAAAAGACAATTGGATATCTTCGTAACTTTTTTAAACCAAGATGGTTATAAACGAAGAAATAAAATCAATTTACTTTAACTTCTTGATAAAAATTACTAAAGTTTATGTGGTGTTTAATATGCAAAGCAATACAAATGTATTAGGTTTATGTTATTTTTAATTTAGTTGTAAAATGATCAGTACTAACTTTTTTATTATATAATTTGGACGTACTGTTCGTAATAATTATATCATGAACACTTATTGCAAATAGAATAAATAATAGAATAATTAACCTAATATTTTTCAATATACATCTTCAATTTAAAAAAAGATATATATTTATATGGTTTAAAACCCCTTAGTGCTTTATCTTGGTAACATGGATTATGATTTTTAACACAATTTGGTAATTGAAATAATTATTTTATTCCTTAGAGTAAGATACAAAACACTTAGTGAACCATGTAAGCTGCCTAGTTTATATTCAGTGCACTTACAGTGAAACATAGTTACAGGAACTTAAGCTGTTTGGAGACAGTATGACATAAGGTCGTTTACACTGTATATTGCCACTTCATCTAAAAGGGATATTGTGTAGTAAATGTGAACGGGAAGGACATTGAATAATGTAGACCCTACTCAAGCTGTGAGCGTTACAGTATAGAGGTACAACATGGCGTGATGTGTTGTATGTGTCACTTACCATAGTATGTGTCGAATTGATTAATACCAGTAAGATGAGCGTAAGCGAAGTTACAAACCTAGATGCGTTTTAAAGTAGCTTCTATATAAACCGTATAATGATCCGTCCATTTACACAACAAGTTACTCATATCTTACCTTAATACATATGTACAGTGTAAAGAAACCAATTGACACGCAGTAAAAAACACGTTGCCATACAAGATGTACTGTAACACTCTGGACAAAGGTACATCACACTACTGTTATAGCATAGATCAAGACTATAGTCGAATAGATATAACTTCCGAATCGGCGGGCGGGGCGTTCTGACATTGGAGTGAGAGGGAGAACTGCCTGGTTGGCTACCTGACCAATAGGAGCGAGGAGCGTCTGACGCGGTTTGCCATAGCAACAGGCACTGTTGCCACATCTGCAAAGGCATATTGGCAAAAGTGGTAGGCTTATTTTACTGCAAGTGGTACATCTGGAGTCGAGTTTTTATGAAACAATATTTGTTATAACAATCAAAAGACAACACACACTGAAGTTTATCAATTCAATCTTGCCAAATTTGGGTCAAAATGTTAATGACACTAGTACAAGTTACTTTAACAAAACATTATGACGTTATCTTTAATATTGTCGAAACAGCGGTTTTTTTTCTTCTTCTTACCTTTTCTTACAATTTATTACAAACTATCGTTTTCAGTAAGAATGGCAAGAACAACTGTGTTTGTTATTATGTGCTGGAGCTCGGTTTTATTACAATATAAGTAGCATCCTTACATTCAGCAGCATGTCAGCAATAGTGGGAAACCGTCTAGTAATAATTAAAGTATAGAGCTCCAGTAATACGCCAATGGGAAAATATATATTCAAGACACGATTACCCATATAGTGCACTAGAAATTTATGGAAACTCTAACTTTGGCAATTACGCTTTCTAAAAAAAGAGGGTTTTCTGTTAATTGATAATTTCTATTTGTAACACTCCTATCAAGCCGCCGTTAAACTGTCACAAAATATAGGAGTTTTCATAAAAGATTATAAAATTTACTGCTACAATGGAAAATGGTGACCAAGTTTTAACGTTTGTGGCGTAATTGTTAATTACTGAAAGTAAATTGGCAAAAGTGGTAGGCTTATTTTACTGCACGCTGGTACATCTGGAGGGTTTGTTGCTAATTATTGCTTGTTATTTGCTTCAAAGCAAACCACAGACTACCATGAAGAAATGAACCATGACACTTTTTCAAAATGGTTCAGAGAATCACTTGTACCAAACCTTTCTGCTCCATCGGTTATTGTTATGGACAACGCCCCCATACCACTCCAAGATTTTAGATAAGGCCCCAACGCAAGGTAACAAAAAAGCGGAAATTCAGGCATGGCTTCGCGAGCATAACATACAATTTGCAGAAGATTTTACAAAAGCCGAGTTGTTAGAAATATGTGAAATGAATAAACCACCGGTCCCCAAGTATATTATAGATGAGATGGCTAAAGCCCAAGGGACACAAAATTGTGAGACTGCCACCTTACCATCGCCATTT
>NW_025780555.1:0-27770 GCF_021130785.1 Homalodisca vitripennis | reverse complement strand
CCTAAAAATCAAATAATACATCCAAAGCCCAAAGGGGGATTTAAAATGAAACAAGAAGACTACAGGCCCATATCGGTTCCCTTTCTAAAATTGTTGAAAAAATTGCCTTATCGAGGTTGCTGTATCAATAATGTGCTGCCGGAAGAGTAGCATGGATATATAGCAGGATGATAATACTGAACACCTCGTAAACTCTCGGGAACGAGGAGAAACAGGAACCGCTATCCTATTAGATTATAGCAAGTCTTTCAACAGTTTGAGCGATGAATTGATGTTAAATTGCAAAACACAGTGTAGTATTATCTTACTACAGATACCTGTGGCTTCACAAGCAATTTCACAATTTTGCACCTTTATGAGCACTTCTGGTTCGAGTGAAGTATATTTCCGATGCCAAGGTTAAATTTGCCTTCTTTCTAAAATCAAGAAAATATGGGAAAAGGTGTAAATTGATGATCATTTTAATTCAATCCGGTCTTAGTATTTTTTGTTCCAAAGCTGATTTTGCCCTGATCAAGAAAAATATATATACATACACAGCTGAGAAGCCTACTTTTGTAAAAGATAACTTAGATAGGTATAATTACAGCCTTTAAATATATAATAAAAGTTAGACTACATTGTCTCATATCTGCATTGCTAGTAGTTTACCCCCGCTGCTTTGCACACAATTTAGTAGGTGTTGCACGTTTAAGACCACATGCTGGTTCGAATAAATTATACTTCCAACACCAATTTTGAGTTTGGCCTTGTTGCCGCAATCAATAAAATACATCAAAAAGTTTATAAATTATGGCCATTGTAATATACTTCATTCGTAGGCATAAATACAAGCAAAACTGTCTAATTTCTAAAACCAGATTAATGGCGCTGATGTTTGTGATAGGGACATGGTATTCTTTACCAACAATTAACTGTATAGTTAAAGTTTGGTGGAACTTTAATGTACATCCCACCTTTGAATGTATGTAACCTTCCTAGTTCCAAAGTCCAGCCACCGTTACTATTCAGTAATCTGTCTAATGATGAAAACCTATTGCAATGAAGTTCTGTTGCTACTCTGATATAAGAGAGTAATTCATAAAAAATGAGGTTTAAAAGACTGCTCTCGGAAGGACATGATTGAACCCAGAAGGTTGCCGTGGTGAGCCCAAGTAGTTGTCATCAATGATGGACACAAAAACCTTTGTGCATTGATTACTCACAAACTGTTAACAGGTTCACACAACTGAAGCATATCATCAAACTCCAATCCTTCCTAAAGATCAACCATTCACAGCATTCAAAGCAAAACGAAAAACTTTTAACAGTACACTTGGTATTCCTTTTGGCGTTACAAATGGTGTAGTGTAGCTTGTTTTAAAAAGAACTTCTTGATCAAATTATAGAATCAGAAAATCTTTTAGATAATTTTGCTTATCTGGATGATGTTTACTGTAGGTTGTCAAAAACAGGAATGGTTGAACACGATCGTAATCTTTCCAGATTCACAGAAAACAATCAAGAAATACAATCTCACTGTAAAATAAACACAAAAGTTAATTCTTGCAAATTACCATTCCGGTCTGGGATACATAGCGGAAAACATGTCTATGCGCCCTGATTCAAATCGATTGAAGTCTCTTTTAGAATTCTCTGACCCAAATGTCAATGCAAGTCTTAAACAAGCTCTTGGTATACTTTCTTACTATGCCAAGTGGATACTAAAATTCTCTGAGAGGATTCTTCATTAAACGTAAATTTTTTTTTCCCTTTAAATAGTGAAGGAAAGCTTGCCTTCAAGACTTAAAAAGAAGAAATAGCAATTTCCCAGTATGAGACTGCAGTTGGGACTATCCCTTTCACTGTCGAGACAGATGTGTCTGATTATGCTATAGCAAGCCAACACTATCACAAGCTGGCAGACCTGTAACGTTTCTTCTCAAGAACCCTTACTAAATGTGAAACAACACCTGCAAGTAATAAAAAAGGAAGCCCTTGCAATATTTGATTACCTTCAAAAGTTGAGACATTTTCCTGATTGGATGGTGGTTCACACTGATATCAAAAGTCAATTTCATACATGTTATCTTTGTTTTTTTATAGAACCATGAAAGCCATAATGGCAACTGGAGTTAGCACCCATAATTTTATGATAATATTGTCTACCGATCTGGTTGTAGCAGATGCTCCTTTTCTCGTGTTTCCTTTTTCCTCTTTCAACTTGGGAATCTGATAAACTTTATCTCTCAGATGCACACGCAGATATTGGACATCCCATTGTATAATAGGTATGAATGGATTTTTTTTGGGTGTGGAGTGTGGGCACAAATATGTTGAAATGTTCACTTTCTTGAAAAAGCAAGAATCTTCCCTACTCTATAGAGGATGTGTATAGGATGACTGTTACATGCTCCAAATGCGCAGAAAGATAAATCCAAAACCATTGCATACCTACCACTACATTGCTTAAAAAACGCTCTGGTTTCCTTTTTGAGAGACTAAATATTGATTTCAAAGGACCAATCCTCCCCCCCCCCCCCCTCAGTGAAACAAATATACAATTCTAACCAGTGTCTTGGATTTTTGTCTATGAGTATTTTCAAGATTTGGTATTCCATGTTCAGATACACCAGCATCTTCAGCAATCAAAGCTTTATTTAACATCAATCTATTAACACATCTTTTTGGAATGGACTGTCATACATTCATTCATTCCGATCAAGAAGGTTCTGCCTCTATGTCCCAATAAACAAAGGATTTCTTTTTAGATTCAAAAAGGAAATTACCACAAGTGGCTCGCTCTATCATCCCACAATTCCCAGGGTAATTCAAAGTAGAGTGCTTCAAACAGAAATCATTTGGAAAACGATTTCACTTATCCTGAAAAGTAAAGGAATGGAGACAGAACAGTGGGAATATGTTGTTCTATAAGCATTGTACTGTATTCGTTCCTTATTATGTACTGCCAAAAACAAAACTCCACACGGAACGCCTTTTCAAAACATCCAAGTTATTTATTTTAATTTTTTTGGTTTTCTCAAAACATCCAAGAAGGATTTTTATGGAACATCACAACTGCAGTGGCTGACGAATCCTGGTTGGTTTTACTGTTACTCTTTTCATTAAATATGAGAGCAGTTAAGGACATAGCCAGCAAGGGGATCCAAGGGTTCCGGACCCCCCCCCACCCCCCCCCCCCCCCCCCCATTAGAATACATATAATAAAAATAATATTTGTATTTTTACTTTCAATAACTTTTTAGTAGAATGATTATTATTATTTCAATAATTCAGTATTACTGAAAATGTACTGCTGAAAAGATCGTTCTCAAACAGAGAAATAGGGTTCAAGAACTTTTTAAGGCCTTTAAAACCCATTAGTAGTTGAATGGGCTAATACTAATGCCTCCGGCAATTAGCACAGGTCAAGCACCTGAAGGTAAAATTTTAACCATTCAGTAAAATATAAAATTCAAAAAAATTACTAAATATTAAACTTGTCTACAACAAGTAAAACCGTGTATCCTCAGCTATAGGACAATGTCTGTCACATTTGTTGCAAATAGTACAAAGTAACTACAAGTTTATACTGTGCTGTTTTTTACATATTATAAATATACATAAGCCTAGATATATTTTTTTTACTGTTATTGTAAATATATAAAACCTTGTTAGCAAAAATTTGCAAACAGTGCAAAATAGTATTTGTGACTCAGTGTTAGTTACATTTTGTGAAACAAACTTCTTAGGCTCAATGATTGAGAACACATTACTATGCCCATTGATGAAGTGGATTTGTAATAGTTTTTATTTTTTTTTTCCGAAAATTAGCACAATAACAATTTTATTTTTGTTTTATAATAAATTATTTAAAACAAAACAACATAAGGTTTCAATGGGTGGAAATGACAAATTTTCGTTATAATACATGAATGTGGAACTACTTTTCTTGGCATCGAGTAATATTTTCATTGCTACTTTGGGATTATTAACTGACCACACCAGTATGTAGGAATACAAAAAATATAAATTTATAGAAACAAACCATTATATAAAGAAAAAAAAACTACTCTTTGATTTACAAAATTACGATTATCAATTGTTAATGGGTTTCCTCTGTGACTGCCCAGAATGCAGGCATATTTTAGATTTTAGGCAACAGAGTCATGATCTTATAAAAAAACGAATTGCTCCCATATTCGCTCCTGGGTAAACCCCAAATTCTCATAGTTGTCACCCATCAACTAATCTATTACACAGACAGTAAAACACGGAAGTACAACTAAGCGACGTACTCGACAGACACTGCGGCGCAAAAGTACAACAATGCGGGCGTACCAGCTGAACGGGTGGCGGGACTCTGCAGTCACGATATCTACTACTCTGCAACCGCTCGACTTTGACCTCTGTCTGAGGATGGGGAGGGGTTTGCGATATAAGACAATTCCTGTTTTATATTGACAAAATATTGTTCTACGTTAATCTAGTAATCAGTAGAAACAAAATGTGAAATAACGATTCATGTCTGGGTGTGGTCGGTATAATCCCAAAGTACCTATTTCATTTGTCACATGGTCTTTATTATGATCGTAAGTCCACTTCCTATTGGTTGCTGCTGACATAAGACTTTGTAATCTTTGGATACGTAAAATAACAATTAATACTGAAATCAAAGGAGTTTGACCAAAAGACATTTTTTGTTGATTTAACCTTCTAAGAAATAAAAATTCATATCAGACTGGAAAACAAGTGCTTTCTGACCAGCAGTGCAGACTTTATGGCAACTGAGGTGCCCTGCACTGATCGTGACATATGGAAAAAAACATCCCTTAAACCTGTTGACGAGTGCGCACGGCATTTGCCCGTGCCGCTATGACGGGTCCATACTATGAGTGCCTCATTGACCCAGTGACAGACTTTTAGGGAGTAAAAACAAAAAAAACTTTTAAATGTTAATAAACTTGTTTATTGTAGTTTAAATGTATATAAAAAATACATTGTAGATTGTTATAAACCAATAACCTCGTTTTAAAAAAACTGTGATGCTAGTGTGTGATACATCTCAAAACAAGGATATATAGAAAGGGCGACCTCAACATGTTTTGAACATTCATAGTTGGTTTCTTTTCTTCTTTGTCCAGTTCGAGTGGTGTGTTTACATGCACACATAGCACTGCCTGAGTAGTTTATGCTTCTTTGTGTCATTCTGGGGAAGTAGCCTTATAAAATGGCGACCTTGGAGGCGTAGCGGGTCTTGTGTCCCGCCTCCGTAAAAATAGTTTTTAAAGTTATCACCAGGTGCCACCACGATACAGGACTAGCAACACTGCTACAGCGACACTATTAGGAACAACTGAAAAGTTCCAAAAAATCTCCGCTAGACGCCACGATAAGTCAGTGAGAACGAACTGACAGTCATTAGGTCTGTAACGGAAAATGCCGTACTCCCTCTCATACGGGACCAAAACGGCAAATGCCGTGCGCACTCATTTGGGTATGTTTTGCTGTACCGTCAACAGGTTAAGGTAGTCTACCAGTAAAAAATAAAATTTTAAATGGTCTGATCACGAATGCCGCCAGCCATTATTGCTTTATAGGAAATGCAATTTGAAAAAAAACAAACAAATGTTATAAATTCCTTTAAACATTATTTACTATTACCTTACAAGAAAAGTAGTAGTTCCACTTTTAATGTTCTAAAAATTCATTACTTTGTCATTTTTCATACCCTAAACCTTATATTGCTTGGGGGTAGGGTACGATAAGCGGACCCTGTGTTTTTATATTGAAATTGGCAAACGATATTACTTAATCATAACCATCGATATAATCAATCGATACTGATAATTAATTTTAACGATTAATTAAATAATTCCATATATCAATAGCTGTAAACACATTAAAATAATACTCTTAATGTAATATTTTCAATTTTATATAAGTAACATTTGATTATTAAAAATGTTAGAAAAACTACCCCGACATTGCTTTGGAAGATGATAAGACGTGTTTTTCATGACTTCAACATGTTAGACTCGTGTGGATAACCCCATTTATGTGAAATTTGTGGGAAAGAAACAAACTGTAACTGTGAGAGGAGCAAAATATGGTCGTCTTTCAGTTTTCCTAATTTTGGTTATAATAATTTGTTTGATCACTGTGAATATTAGATTCATATTTTAATTTAAAAACATATGATTGTTATTGAAAAACTATAGATACTTTATATCGTTTGGATAGTCTAGGATTTTGAGATGCGAATTTATTAGGTATCGATGATTACATTCCTCAATAATTATAAAAATAACCGAACGGGTCCGCTTATCGTACCCTACCCTTGCTTTGTTAAGTAGGGTGATAGCAATGGGGATAGTAATGTGAATCTTATCTGATAAGGACAAAAATGAATACTTATTGAATTAAACAATTATTCGTCCCCTATGAATATGAATTTTGAAAATATGTTAGTTGTGTGATTTTTCTAATTAAATTACAGGAATTCGGTATTTATTTACAATACCGTGACCATGAAAAATGGACTTTTTTTCATGGGTTGGGCATTTTATAGCCAAGTATTATTATCACAGGTGCATATAAACTGGGGGGAAAGTATATTATTGTATAATATTGATGGCCTTTCGGGCATTTATTGCGTTTAAAGATGGAAAAATAACCGACAAAATTTTGTCGAACAACACTTGGAGGGTTAAGGATCAGGGGCATCACGTGATCTGGGATTCGACTCTTTGCTAGCTCGAGTTAATTTTTTTTTCTAAAGAGCAAGCATGTGCGCAGCGGGCAGGCATCGTTGACAGAATTAACGTACTAGTCAGCATCATTTCAGTAAAATTGCCAGAGAATACTGTCAAAAACAGAGTTTTCAGAGGATTTCAAAAAATCGTAACTCCTTTGATTTTCGTTGCCAACAAATTTTTTCTTCACTATTGTTTTCAGGAAAAAATTGTAGTTTTCAGGGGGAAAAAATATGAACATACCTTTCCATGGTAACGTTATTGTAAATTGATACCCAGAATTCAAATATTTGGAATTACTTCTTGTAATTTAAGGCTATAAAGTTATTCTTAAACATAACAAATGTATAACCACAAAGATCAATTGACGGCAAACTAGTACATTGCTTTGATAAACTTTACAGGGTACTTTGGGATTATACCGACCACACCAGTATGAAGAACACAAAAATAGAAATTTATAGAAACAAACATGATAGAACGAAAAAAAACAACTCTTCAATTACAAAATTACAAACTTACAAGCATTTCCAGGTATTGTGATCGGTATTGTTGTCGCTGTTATCTTATCTTTCTCGAGAATCCTGATTACGGCAGGCCGCGCGGCATCACGTGATTTGCACGGTTACATCATTGCCTTTCCATTACAATTCAATTTATATTTCTGATTAGCCCCTCTAGAATTTGATATTTTACTGATAGGTACTATCTCGAGGGATGTTTTTTCTTTCGTCGACATCAGCGCGGGGCAGCACCGAAAGGTGGCTGCCGAAGCCCGCGCTGATGGCCGGAGGCACTCGCATTTTGGGTGGCGGAATGTGATCAAGAATAAAAACAAGTTTTGAGTGTTTTTTTTAATAAAAAGTTTAGTTTGGTAAATGTTTGTTTTTGTTGAATTTTTGTGTTTGGAGAAATGTAGAGGTAAAACACGGAAGTACAACAAAAGCCAGCTGAACGGGCGGCGAGACTCTGCAATCACGTTATCTACTAGACGCTCGACTTTGACCTCTGTCTGAGGATGGGGAGGTGTTTGCGATAAGACAATTCCTGTTTTATATTGACGAAATATTGTTCTACGCTAATCTAGTAATCAGTAGAAACGAAATGTGAAATAACGATTCATGTCTGGGTTGTGGTCGGTATAATCCCAAAGTACCCTTTACAGTTTCTTTATTAAGTTAGAGAATTTAATTCTGCAAATTTTGGCACCAAAAAAAACATTACAAGGCCCTAAGTAGAAATTGAGGAAAAGTGTTTTTTACAAAAATATAAAACAGTGTGCACGCCACAGTTTTACGAGACTTTCAATTCAAAAGTAGGCGTTGTAGTTTTAAGAGACAATAACCTTTTGTTCCAGGTTAAGACTCCTGAAGTCCTCAGGCACTTCTAGACAAAATACAATTCGATCGTTTTGTTATACAATAGGGATACTTCATATTATGGAATAATAGAACTATCAATCAATATCTAAAATACCAAATAAAAAGTCATATGTTTAAAATTAAATAAATAGTTTAATATAAACAATGTCACAACCTAATATGTCATAATCATAAAACGTCATACTTTACTTTCTTCCTTGTATAATCCTAAAAATATTTTCTGGCCCTTTTCAACTTAAAAATTGATTCACATTTTCACTAACTGTAAAAATACCAAAACACACTTACCAAAAATGAGGGGTAATTGTGTAATACAACTATACTTTCAAAAAATTGCACCAACTTCGATTCAACCGAATTTCTAATGAGGTGTAAGCGAGGTATGGCCAGATGGGGTTACTGTTTTGAGTACTGTTAGTACAGTAGAACACCGTTCTGCTGTTCTGCAAATCGCAATAATTTTGCAGAACCATATGGTCTGCAGCGCAGGATGGTAGCGTATTTATAGCAACTAGCAGACGTAATTAATTTGTCAAGACTGGACTTGTTTATAAACACTTTTGCTCCACTTTAAAATATTACTGTTATAATCGTATAAAAATTATTTAGAATTTATTACTGACGACGGTTAATGGAACATTTTTAAGGATAATGATATTCCGACCTTTAAATAGACTCTAATATACACTGTACTTCATATTTTTAGAATGCATGTTGGTTTTTGAGCGAAGGGAAATGATACTGTTACATCAACACGTAAATAGTGTTGGACCATGCAATGCTTTAAAATACATAATTAACGTATTCTTCTCATTTAGTCAGGATAATCCTAATACTAATATAATATTATAAATGTGAATGTGCCTTATTGTTTGTTTGTTTTGCTTTCACGCATAAACTATTCAACCAATTTCACTGAAGTTTTACATGGACATTCTTAGGGTCCTGGGATGAAATGTAGGCCTATTCTTATTTCAAAAACCCCTCCAGACTAATCCCCACTGGTCTCTAAAGTAGCACAAAACCCAACCTTTGTCTCTAAAATTGTGTAATTTGAATTGAAAGTTGCCCGTTTAAACGTAAAACAAATGTTCTGTGTAAACATTCTATTATGACAGTACGACCATACATTTAATTAATTTAACCAATTATTCTAAATCTCTTCACATTTTTTTAGAGTGAAAAACATAACAAAAGTAAACTATATTTCAACATTATGGGCAACAAAGCCAACCAATTAATTTATTCTGGATTGTAGTTTAATGAAACTAAATTGGGACCCACATATTAACTTACTTCTCACAGAATCTCATTTCATTGTCAGAAGTTATTTCAATACACATTATACTATACCAATCATCCTGACAACATAGCCCATGGGAGGTAGTGCTATTTTAGTCAAAGACACAATTAAAGATTATGAATTACCCAGCTTTAAAGAACATCACCTTCAAGCTCCCAGAATTATTCTTGAAGATTGGTATATTGTTTAAGGAGAGTGGTTTAAAGAATATATCCAGTCTCTCTATTTCACCAATATTTTGTAACCAAATGCCGCCTTTGTAAACAATTAACAGGAAATGAATGAATATTAAATTCTCCACTTCAACTCGATTTTATGTTAAAATAGCTGTTTCCCGCGGCTTTTGCACGCTTTTCGTAAGCTTTGTCCGTGTTTGTGAACTTCTGGTTTAATTGAATTATATTTACAACGCCGAAGTAGAGTTTGCCTTGTTGCCACGATCAAGAAAATCTGTTGGTATTTATAGCCATTGTACACGTACTTTATTATAAAGTGATCTAACCTCAATCTTTAAGTTCAACCAGATATTTATCTTGAAAACAAATATGCATAATAACTTAGTGCCTTCAAATAGTGTTTGGCTTCTTGAATACATAACTGTCTCACGATTGCAGTTTATAGTGTGCAGGTGCTTTGAAAACTTGTATCTTTTTGCAGTGCCGAGTTACATCACTGGGCTTAGCATATAAACCTTCTCCTTGGAAAAATACGTATACATACAAATTTTTTATAATGGTCGGTTAAATAGTTTACGATTCCATAAAGGACAAACACACAAACATTCATTTATATATATATATATATATATATATATATATATATATATATATATATATATATATATATATATATATATATATATATATATTAAATAGTTTACGATTCCATAAAGGACAAACACACAAACATTCATTTATATATATATATATATATATATATATATATATATATATATAAGTAGATATGAATATGCCGGTTCTAGACCACTTTTGGGACAGACAGAAAATCAATGTAAAATACTGTCCATTGAACCATAAACAAATCTAATAAAATATAACAGGAAAGCACGAATGTTAAATAACCGAATCTTTAGCTGTTTTACTGTTCAATGTTTGCTTCTACATTTATAAGCTGTTTTAATGAAAAAATCAAAAAATCTTAATAAAAAATCTTTATTCTACAAAGTTAATTGTAACACAGTCTTTATCTTTAATAGTCTTCTTTCCAGTAACAACCAAGTGTAATTTTTCATTTTTGTTTAATTCTTTAATCTTTTTCTCATCCAAAACAGTCAAAAATCTGTTCGGTAAGTGTACTTTTACAATCTTCCAACTCGGCAATTATTGTAAACCCGAATTTATCTTTCATTTTCTCCAAATTCAAGATTCTATGTTTCTTCCTTTCTTCCAATTCATTTAACTTCTTATACTTCTTTAAACTTGCATTCACCAATATCATTTAACTCCTTCAAGAACTCCATTTAAATAGAAAAAATTTAAAGACGGAAAAAATGAAAATTTGCTAACAATCACTCGAGAAGTCGGGGGAGAATGTGAGTAAAACCGCATTCTTTTCACGAGGTTCTTCGTTTAATTTCTCCAAATGTACTATAAAAATCATCAAAGATTTCAGGCTTAAAATCGTAGACAAATTCAACATCCAGATAATGAAAAAATACAGGTAATATCTTTTCATAATAAAACGTGTGTATTTAAACCAACAAACCTAATGTATTCTTTGAAAAAGGAAAATAATTTTGTCAATGGTTCCAAGAGATAAGTAAAAAAATTTTTATTCTGTTTTTCTAAATTCTGTAACAAATTTTGTTTGCTTCTTGTCTCCATATTGCAATTTTGTAAGCAGGTGTATTCAAATGTGTTAATTTATTTCGAAATTTCTTAGGTTTAGGTCTTTCGTACAAAATTAAATTACAATCTCTACAAACGAATCTTTTATCGATAATTTTCTCCTCTATTAGAACACTTGTAACAGTTGGCATTTATACTCTTCCATTTAAACAAAAAAAGATTTTTTTTATAAATGGGAGATTATGGAAACTAAGTCTACCGAGATATAAATTTTTCAGCGCAAATGTTTATATTTCAACTACCGAGATAAAGAGAAATGATTTTATTTTATTATTCAACTATTTAGGATATTTTGTATATGATTACAAAGATTATTCCGGAAGAAATCGAGATTTTTCATCAGCGAAAGAGTATATTTTTGAAGTTTTAGAAGGAATGAAAGAGAATAATATGAATTTAGCAAATTATTTTTCTTAAATAAAAAAACTTTTCTACTAAATAGTCACCAAACAACATTGAACTCTCCAAAAATCACTTCAGTTTCTAGCATTTAAAGAACTTACCACAGGAAATAGTTATAAAGACTTCTTTGAATTACCTAAATATGTTAAACAAATGTTGATATTTTCCTTAAGTGGAAAACGAATCCTTAAATGAAAACGAATTCAGAGAACTTTTAAGTACTAAAAAGTGTTCAATGCAATTTATATTACAGACAACTTAGATAGTATAAATATGTTAAATGTAATAGGAGATTTTAAATTAAATAATAGAAAAATATTCCGATTTTTACAAAATAAACTAAAACACCAACAATCTGACATTTTTCATCGCTTTTATGCTAAATTTCAATTGTTTATTTGTTGAAATGTTGAGAAGACAATATCCATACTGGCCAAGGAATATGCATACAGCTAGTTTTTTTAACAAGTCTTTGTAAACAACAAGATTTATCAAAGGAATTTATAAGAGATCACGCTTTTGTATGTAGATTGGGATTTAAATTATATGGAAAAAACATTTACCGAAACAGATATATTGTGTGTGTGTGATTCTGACGAAGAAAAGAGAAACGTTTGTCATTCAGCAATTCAATACGATATAATGAAAAGGACATACAAAATGAGTGTTGTTAGTGTGCGTTGTTTTTGCGATATCTACTTAACTTCTAAGAAATTGGGAATGGGATAAGAAGAAAGGTTATCATATGTTTTATTTCAATCAACTCTAGGTTTGTGACGTCTGCTGTGAGCGTTTGTACCACTAACGCTTGACCTCGAATCTCATTTTATTGTAAACATGTGAGAGGAGTTTGTGTCCACTAACGCTTGACCTTTGCTTTGCACACGCCGTGTGTGGTACAAGGACAGTAGTGACACCAAACAATGACCTTGCTTTTTTCTCACGCCGTGTGAGACAATGAAATCACTGTAAAAACACTTAATTCTGTATTACAAATGAACAACTTTACATCACTATTTTCACACAATGTTTTTATCACAGTTTAGAATGTCTACACAAATTCACAATCTTCTTGTAACAGTCTTTCTTCGAGTCCCAAATATAAAAGTAAACTTATAAAATCATAATAACACTATGAATGGCAACGCCCAGTGGAACACTTCACTTCACTTTTAACAAGAAAACACAGAACATCAACACAATCTTCTTACTTCATATAAAGTCTATATCTTCTTTCTTCAACTCACAAAATACATTAGAATCTTCTAAATGATGATATATCTTGTTAAATTTCGTTAAAAAATAGAGGAGGATCAAGCATGACTGGCTATACGTGGCCAAACGCCCATGATGAAAATTTTTTCCGTGCGATAAACGATTATGAATATCGAAGTTTTATCGATAATAAAAATCGATGGTTGCAATCGATATTAGAACTGTTATAGTTTCCAATGTATATTAAATAAGTATATATCAATATTTCTTTCAAACCTTGTTGTTTCAAAAACAAACCACTCAACCGATTTTAATGAAATTTGGTACACATATAGTAAATACTTAACTCTTTCGACTTAACTTATCCATAAGGGTGAAATCATCCACCCCTATTTCTTAATATTCATACAAAAATATAAAAAATTATCAGACAAATCTGAAACTTCAAAAACAAGCCGAGTTCAACTTAAAATTTCATTGAAAATAACAAAATTTTCAAAATCTACCCCAATCATCCCTTATCTTTAAACTCTTATATCTCGAGAACTATTGGAGCTTTTTTGGATGAAATTTGGTATATAGGATCAGTAAATATTAAAGTATTTTTTAAAATCACCACTTCCGGTCCATGACCTTGAAATAGTTTTTTTCCTAATATCATCCCTATTTTTCAAAATTTTTTAATGCAATTTAAAATGTATACTTTTATCAATGTCTTTAAACAATTCTGTAAAGTTTTAAAAACTATCCCGACACGAATAACGCGATTTTTACTGAATTTCTCTAATATCGTTCTTAATCACATCATAGGCTAAAAATTTCTCAGAAACCACAACCACATAACAATGTCGAGTTTGTAACAGCTTTTTGAAAATCCATATTGATAATTATATCGTTCTTTGAACCAGAAAATATTTGTCAAACTCTTTTGTTGTAATCAATGACATAAATAGGTCTATTCGCTAAAAATTCTTTAGGATTGTAATACATTTACTTATTATTAACAGTAAACTTTCTTAAAATCTTGATACATCTGATACATGATTCTGAAAAGACCTCCTGAAATTGTTTAAGTTTTGTAATTCATCTGGATAATAAGAACCGTTCAATTTTACTCTGATATTTTTTACATTCAAACTATCGAATTTTGAAGGATTTTTCTCTTGATTATTCTGTCTATCTGTTTGAAAGCCAATGATAAACAAATTTAGGATTGAAGATATTTCTATAAATGTTTGTAATATCGAACGAATAAGTTGTTCCGGAAATACCTTTTTGTTCAATACATTGCCAATCTAGAAAATTAAACATAATGTTTTGACTTTTTGTAATTTCATCAATCAATCTAATTTTACTCGTGGTTTTATAATCAATCATTGGAACTCTAATAAAAAAATCTGTAATTGTTATTTTTCCATCAACAGGCATAACATTTCCAGTTGCAGTCTTCAGAATCACATCATCGTCTTCTGCTCTTATAAAACTTAGATAAAATCCTCCTTTATAGATCGGAATAGTAACATTTTCAATAAAAATCCTAATCCAAAATGAGATAAATTTTCCAGCTGCTTCAAAAAACACCAAATTTTTAAAATCGGATTCAAAGCCATTAGAAGTTTGATAGAAATAACATCACTTTTTGAATACGAAATAGTTCCTTTAATTGTGCTTAATTGGCCACAGTTTTTCGACTTCTTCTATCAATTTATTGTGTTTTCTTACTTCAATCTTTGAAAATAAATAACGGTATAAAATTATCGATTAATATCTAACATTATCAGTTCCAAGATATGCTTGACCATCTTGTTTTGTTAAAGTTCCAGAAATATAAAACTGGAAGTTAGACGAGCAAAAGTTATCTCCAAAATCAATATTAAACTCAGTTCTTTTATTCGGTTCATTCAAATGTTGTTTACTAATTGGATAGAAATTTTTAAACTCCGCCCTTTCAATATCACTAGCATATTTTCTGTAGTCCGCCATTTAATAAGAGAAAATTTAGAAATTTTAAACATCATGTATCATTTTTTCATCGATCTAATGTACGTTTTTATAAGAAAAGATATAAATTTTAGTAAAATAATTAAAAAGATTAGAGTCATTTTTAATGATCCTACTTTCGTCATATTCAGGATTCTCTTCCTTAAATTTTGCGATCTCGGTCACATATTTCAATAAAATCTGCACAGGATAGTAACCGCTATCTATAATATTGTTCCAATCAACTGTATCTTTATTTTCATCCAAAAACTTTATACTCAAGTGTTGATAGAGACAAAGAACAGACATATGATCTTTTAATTGATAATGTATATTTTCTTGAATGAACTCTGATGATAAAGTTTGATATTTAGCAATGTTATACCAATTCAATTTGTTTACGTATAATCTCATCATATCTTCTTCGGATAATTCATTATTTTTGTGAAATGTCATCCCAATGTTCTTTTTTCAAATCTCTTTCGTGTTGCATTATAAAAAGATCGAAAGCACTGTAATGTCCCGCCATCTCTATATTATTAAGAAAAAATTTCAAAATCCAAGTTTTTATAAATTGGCTCTTTTTTGAGTTACATTCAGCACATTTTCCCGAAATTCTTTTAACTCCGTTAATGTTTGGCATAGTATTTTATATCGTTTGTGGGCAGTTTTCTCTTTACATCTCATCACAAATATATGAGCGCCATTTATATAAGGAAAATTAGTCATCGTAAACCACCTACTCCATTAAATCTGTTGTCGATGTTTTCAAAAGTTTTATTGACATCTTCTTTAAATTTATTAAAGTTTTCTTCTAGTTTATTTACTTTATCGAGATATAAAGAGTATCGATCTTCTATTCTTTTTAAGTAATTCATTATTATGTGTTATTTGCTCATTTAAACGTGTACCAAAATTTTTCAAAAATGTTTATTTTCTCATTGAAATGTGTATCAAAATCTTCCAGAATTTTGTTAATTACTTCACCAACTAATACATTAACACTATTTTTATATGTATTAAAGTTTTCTTCTAGTTTATTTACTTTATCAAGTAATTCACCAACATCGTCTACTGATCTTTTACTTCTCGCTTCAAGTTTTTCATAGACTTCTGTTGTAAAATCTTTAACATGCTGTTTATGATTCTCATAATTTTTGTTTTAGTTCATTAAACATTTTAATAGGATCTTCTAATTGAATCATTACAACAACATCAAATGGATTAATTCCTTTACTAACACCGCTAATTCTTTTTTTCCTTTAAAATCTAAGGCATTTTTAACATTCGGATCATGTAAATCAACAATATCGATGTTTTCTGATAATTTTAGAGGTTTTAAAATTTGTTTCTTTTAACAACAACATCATGTTTGTCAATAACCAGGTCGAACACCGACAATTCTTTTCTTATTAGCCAAACTAACATAATTCTTTTCAACTTTGGATCGCTTCAGTAATTTCATCAGCTTTTTCGATATGAGACATTAAATTGGTAAATAATTTTTTTACACCATCATCAACTTCTTTTTCCAATGTTTTTATTTTATCAGCAACTTCATTTGAACTCATGAAATTTGCAAGTTTGTTATCATTATTCTGCTTTAAAATCTTCCAATCTCGACAGCAAACATATCTGAATCTGGAAGGTTTTGTAATACATTTTCTAACTTGTTATCAAACTCATTTCTCAAACTATCAAAATTGAAACTATTATCTACATTTTGAATAATTTGTTGTTCCAAATACGTCAAAAATATTTTGTGAATCCATATTTATTAAGCAATAATTTGTTAACAACTTCTTTAAAATCTTTACCATCACTCAGTTCATTCAACACAAAAACACATAAATGACCACAAATTGGGGGATCTTTATATAGTCTTGAATCTGAGAATCATTGTAGTAAACGCTTGATTTTTTCAAATATTTAATCAATTCTATAGGTGGTTTGTCCTCAATTCTTCCATACGAATCAAAATAAAACGCAATCTTATCATTTTTATAATAGCAAATCCAATGTGTTCCACTTCCCATAATCGAGTCTAAATTCACAATTCCACATTCAAATTTCTTAACTTTTTCAGGTAATGTATCTCTCATGAAGATTCCTCTAAAATGTTTAATATTTTTGCAGATTTCTTCCAATTCCCCGAATGTTAAAGGTTTAAATTTTTTTTTCAATGTTTGATTTCACGTAATTCAAAGTTTTTTCATCTAATCCAGATCCTGTAACATCTTCCAACTCTTTATCTAACCAATTTAAAATGTTTCGAACAATAGGAATCACATCTTTTTTAACGATTGGAGCAGCTTTACGAACATAAGGAACAACATTTTTAAACAACTGGAATATTTTCTCCAAAATCTAATAAATCTTTCAAAAGTCCACCATTTTTGAGTTCTTTCAACTGATTATAAGAAAATTCTATTCTGGTTCCTTTATTGTTTTTCTTATGTTTTTCGAGTTTATTGTATTGTCTATTTGTTAAAAATATCTTATCTTCGCCATTTTTTTAGTTGATCTATTTTAAAATTGAATACTAACGGGTATTTTCTTCTTAAAAGCGGATTTTATTTTTTCTTTCTGATTTTTGCTGAAATTTACGTTCACCTCCATTTATATAGTTAAAATTTCAAGTTCTCTTCGATTCCCATTCCTAGTTTTCTCTTCAAAAAACATTGCTCCAGCTGTTGGAAGGCGCAACAAATCTTTCACCTAAACTAGCATCTTTTGATAAAAATCTATCCATTGCCTTATCTTGCAAAACTTTATCTGCGATATGTCTGGAATTTGTGTCTCTATGTTTTGCATAAAAAATATCGTGTTCCATAGCAGCTTGATCTAATTTATTTATACCAGGATCTCCTCTTTTTAGTCTTTTTTCGAGTTTTGTGCCAGGCCCCAGATACTGATAAGTTGGTACGTTACGTGTAATTCAAAAGGTAAAATTGTTGATAAAATCATTCAAAAGTCCACTACCCTCAATCATAGATGAACTTATTGCCGGCAAAACTCGTTTTAAAAATATTTAATTCCATCAGGTTTTTCAATCATTTCATCAAGTTTGTTCGAAATAAAATCTTTAATCGCTTTTCTTTTCGTTCAAAAAATTGTTGTTTCCAGCCTTCTCTTGAGCATAAATATAATTAATAATTCCATCGAGTTTTGTCAAATCGTCGATATATCTGTACTCAATCTTATTATCACTGTATTTTCTCACACCTGATCCTTCGATTCGTTTTTCCCCTAAAATTGGTTTAATCAAATTTGAGATATTTTTTACCTTTTACTTGACTTTGGTTTCTTAGTTGATGGATCATTATTTTTGTAAATTGAATCAGATTTCCATAAAATTTCAGTATACTTTTTTCAAGTCTTCTTCAGAATATAAACCGTCTTTTGGAACATCAGTGCCTGTTAATAATCTCCATAAACCTTGAGTTCCTTCATATGTTTTTTCATTAATAATGATATCATTATGCTCAAAATTCACGGGCAAATTTCCAATCATAAAACTTTTCTTTTTTCTGTCCCAATACAAACCAAATTTATCATCCTTTGCTCTAGGAAGAAATTTTTTACCAATTTCACCAATTATTATATCCGTTGTTCCAGGACTTATTGGTTCCAACTATGGTAGAGTCTTCAATGATTCGAGGTCTAAATGGTGTTGAAGATGGTAATTTTGGCAATTCAAACTCAGATTCTGGTATCGAAATATCAGCAAATTGCCGTACAAACTGGAACCAAATTCATCAAATTTTGATTATCGCTTAAAACATTTTCAATTTTGCCCTCAACATTTTTTTATTGCAGATGTTACAGGTTGATTAATTTTTTGAATAAATTCTTGTTCTTGTTCATCATTTCGAATCTGTTCTTTAAATTCTTTGATTAATTTCTTTTCGATTTGATCAAGTTTTTTTGCTTCTTCTGAAGTTACGTTCGCCATTTATTTAGGAAAAATTTTAAACGTGGGAACGTGGAAACGTGAACACGAAACGTGAACACGGAACGTAAAACGTGAACGTGGAACGTGAAACACGAAACGTGAAACAATGAACGTGAAACGTAAACACGAACGTGAAACATGAACGTGAAACGTAAACACGAACGTGAAACACGAACGTGAAACACGAACGTAAAACATGAACGTGAAACGTAAACACGAACGTGAAACATGAACGTGAAAACATGAACGTGAACGTGGAACGTGAACGTGGAACGTAAAAACGAGAACACGAAACGTAAACGTGAACGTAAAAACATGAAAACAACTAGATTATCACACGTTTATATTGGAAAATTTATTCAAATATTTACCATTTTTAGGCTTCAAAGTTAGATTAATAGTTAAAAATCCGTAGTCTTCTTTCCAAATTTTATCACACAATTCATTAAAGTGGTTAAAACTCATATCAGATCCCACATAATTGTTGTAAATCTTTCTCGAATAGTGATCATCTTGCTTAAAAACACACAACATATTCAAATTATTTCTAATAACTTGTTTATCAACCTTTGAAAAGCATTGGGAAAGATAGATACAAGATATGTTTTTGTGACGGGACATTACGAAAATATTCCTTAATAACGTCCTGATTTTCCAAAATACAATCATCAAAAACGATTAACGAATTGGGTTTACATTCGCTTAAACGGAACTATGTCCTCAGAAAGCATTATAAAAATGTGATATTTTTTTGTTTTAAGTTTTTCTCAATATTTTCAAATCTTTCTTGTAATTTTTTTATAGGCGTCTTGTTCTAAAGATTTACTAAAGACGTACAAATTGGGAATAAGGAATCAACCTATTGTAGATAAAATTCAATAATAAAGTTGTTTTTTCCACATCCACTTGAACCAACAATTAACAATCTGATTGGTTGATCTTTCTTATTTTCTTCAAACGTTTGAAGTTTTATCTGATCTTTTTGCTTTAAAAATTTCTCCATTTAAATAGAAGATTTTTCATCTTGAAGCAACGCTTGCGAAAATGAAGCTGTTTCAAGTTGACTTCAGAAAGCTCTAAATTAGTTTTAAACTTGGAACATCCTATACACTTAGAGGAAGAATCAAATTATTTTATCGGTTTAAAGCGGTTTTTATTCTGACAATTTTGTAATAAATATTAGTGAAAGTTCTCCTTATTGTATAGGATTTAGTGAGAAGAACATAACAAAATATTATGGTTTAAACAAAGGATATTATACTTTCGATCAAATAAAAAATTCCCTTAAAAATTATCTTAAAACATTCAAACAATCAGATAAATCTTTAAACTTTGACGAAAACAAGTTTGAAAATGCAAAAAAAATTATCTCTCTAATAAAAATTCAAATAAAAATCACCAGTAAGAATAATGTTTTCAGCAATTATTGTAGATTTGTTAGGGTTTGTTCAAGAAACTATTGAGCCAAATCAGGTATATTTAGGAAATAAAACGCCAAAATTTAGACCGTTCGATGTAATTGAAGTGCACTGCAATCTCGTTGAACCTAGTTTTGAAAATCATACCGAACATTTACACAAAGAATCTGAAATTTTGTACACTTTTTTCCCAAATGTTGCTTATGGATAAAAAATCAGTGAAAACCCGAATGAAATCGATTATATTCCAATTAGAAAAAATATGAAAAGAATTCAAAAAATCGTCTTAACTGTTCAAGACTCTGAGGGAAATTTATTAAATAATGAGAGTAAAACAACAATTTATTTAAGATTGTCGAAAGAATGATGAATCAAGGGGGGGAACGAATCGTTCTTACCTTCAAACTTTCAAAACGAGTTGATAATGATGATAAATACCAATACTTTTATCTAAAAGATAAGGTAGCCCTCGAGGTGCCACCTCACAAATATTCACAAAAAATACGAATAAAGACAATGTTAAAGAAAAATACAAAAAAAGCTTTGAAAACATAGATTCTGACAAGGGCGTCGATTCGACGCTCTTACAAAAAATTTTAGAATATGAAAACACTAGACAAGCAATCATACTAAACGTTGATGATGATGATAAATCAATGTTTAAAAGACATAAATCAAGGGGGTCTATTGAAATAGACTACCTTTAAACTTTCAAAATAACACTGTTTTCGTTTAATGAATCTGGACTTTATTCTTTAATTTTGAGATCTAATAAGCCAGAATCGAAATTGTTTAAAAAGTGGGTTACAAAAGAAGTTTTGCCAAGTATTCGTAAATTTGGTGAGTACAAACTTGAAAACAAGATTAAATATTTAGAGGACAAAAGTTAAACACTTGCAAATTAAAGATGAAATCAAAACGGAAATAATTGCAAAACAAAGTGTAAAAATTGACTTAATGAAACCAGATCTTGTTTGTAAAGATTTTGATAAGAAAAAACACCATGGTTTTTTGTGTTAATTAAGAAGAAATCACATGTGGGAATGGCCTTTATTACGTTATCAGAGGCTCAAAAGAGAGAAAATACCGAAAAGATTGAAAGAACTTGAAATTTGATTACCCAGAAATGGAAATTTTATTAAGACATGGAGATCCAAATAGTATAAATCTCTACAACCAAATGAAAGAATCTTTGAATATTTTATACAACGGAAATCATTTTACTACAAAAATATGGCAGAGAATCTCGACTGATTTATAGAATATCTAAATTACACGATGAAAATGTTTCTAAAATTTTACTAAAAACTCTCGATTTATTATATTTTGTTTGTAAAATGTTTAGCATAACTAGGTAACCATCGTAGAATTTTTTTTTCATATTCACAAGGCATTTCGTTTTTATAACTTTCGCTGAAAAAATTTTTTAGCACAATCTTTGCAAAAAAGCATCTTTTCTATCTTTACTATACTGCCAGTTATTAAATTCAGAAATATTTTTAATTTCTTTAACAAAAAGTAACACTTTTTCTCTTCTAAAGTTAATTTGTTCATTTTATCATAATAATTCCTTACAATAACAGTCTTTTCTATTCTCTTCTTGACACTTTGTACATTTCTTTTGAGACTCCAATTTATATAGGAAAAAATTATTACACGATGAAAATGTTAAACTCTTGAATTATGATATTTTGTTTGTAAATGTTTTTGATAATTATTTAACCATTTTTATTAGTTCTTCCACATTCACATTGAGTATCTTCATAATATAATCTATGGTGATTCTTCTTTACACAATCTTTTACAATATGAGTCTTTCTTATCTCTACTATAGTGATCACTATTAAACTCTGAAATTTTTTTAGTTTCTTTACATTTAAGACATTCTTTCTCTTCCAAAGTTAATTTTTCTATTTTATCATACAGCTCTTTATGATACTTCCTATAACAATCTTTACAATTATAAATAATTCCATCTTTTCTACCTCTTATCTTTATAAAAATTCTTCAAAACCTTTTAATTCTTTGCACATTGAACATTTCTTTTGGGCCTCCATTTATATAGAAAAAATCTTTGACTTTCTCAATTTCATATTCCATAAAACTTTCCGGTTATTTCTTCATTATTTAAATCTTTTATACTATAAGTTACAGGATCTGTGTTATTAATTTGATAAATCACAAAGATTTCTCTTGACCAATTGTTCTTATATTTGTTCGAAAATGTTTGCTTTTTACTAACAATTCTTACATGATCATTGACTTTAAATTTAGTTTTCGTGTGAATTTCAGGTGGAACATACTTGAAAACGGTCTCTAATAACTCCTTTTCTGCATCCTTATCTACGTCTTTCGGTTTCATTTTTGATTGTGCTGTGAACTGTATCGTTATAATTGTTTACGATTTTTTGAAGAATATCGATCCATTTAAAGTTTTTATTAATCTCAAAAAGAATCTTCATTCTTTCATTTTGAGTTCTGTTATATCTCTCTACAATACTTGATTTCTCTTCGTTTTCAGTATGATAAATCTTAATGTTGTATTTTCTCAAAACATCGTTAAATTCTTTATTTTTAAACTCTAAACCCTTATCTGTATGAAGTAGGTTAGGAGGTTTGTGATTGATCCTTATGGCATCTTTTACTATATCTTCGAAAGCTTTTGAAAATATCCTTGCCGTTTTTTTCTTTTGATAGCTCTTGACCAAGCATATTTTGAGAAAGTATCAATAACATTTAACATATACTTAAATCCATCATTTTGATCCGAATAGTTTAGACATTATTACTAAATCTGCCTGCCCATTAAATCGTCAATTCCTAATGTTATAATTTTTCTCTTTTTTAAACTTTTTTCGTACTGGTGCATGAATTTCTCGAGCTTCAATCTCTATCTCATCTTTAGTCTTCAATTCTTGCTTAACAGGTTTTGGATTTGGATTCTTTATAAAACTTACTCTTGTTTGTCTTGCATTTTGAACATTTTGCAGCAATTCTATACAATCCATTTTGAGTTTGAAACGATTTTTGAATCTATATTTTTCGTTTTCTTTTTACACTTGTGACAGTGAATTAAATCATCTTCCATTTACATATTCAAAGTTTCCAAGTTTATTTAACTCATCTAAAATATCTGTTTTATATCCATACGGTACTGTATCGATCTTATTTTCTAGGACAATTCTCTTATCATCTTTAGCGTTCAGTGCCAGCTTGTTCATGGTAACAGTGTACAACTCATGTTTATAACTTTTGATGACTGTCATCTCCCTAAATTCTTCTTTATCTTCGAACAAAACATCTCTTCAAGTTTTCGATATTTATTGTTTTTATTTACAACGCTTCTCTTAATTCCTTTACACCTAACTGGGTTTTTATCTAGATATTTGTACGAGTACATCTTAGACCTTAAACCACAAAATTCTTCTAAAACTTCGCTATTTAACTCATCTTTGAATTTCCCTATTACCTTCTTATTTTTAGTAGTGAAACATTCATGATCTTTTGGATAATCACTTGTATCAAAGTCATCTATATTTTCTTTAATAATTTTAAAAGGATCACGTTTCAATTCTAGAAAATAACTGTCTGTATCCATGTAACACAGATTCAAATCTGGATCAAACCTCTTTAATTTGTTGTAATAAAACTCGTACATTAGCAATTTTGAGAGGTCGAGAACTGAAAATCCTATGTAAATCGGTTTGTTAAATTTAACCTTTTGTTTGTACATGTGACTCGCTATACAGTTGTCGTCAAAGATGTTAAAGCATTTGAAATTTGTTTTTCTTAGCTTGTTTCATTGAAAATTCTTCATTTCCAAGCTTAATATCACATCTGTTTCTCACATTTTCCAATAGATTTTCCAAAAAACTGAGTTGTTCATCAGCTTATAAAAGTCCTTTTCAAAGTCGCTTGTAGCTTTGGTTCTCATGTTTGTGTTAAAATCAATGTATTCTTTCATAAAAGGCTTCTGATCGAATGCAATAACTCTATTCACATGTTTCAAAATCATACCTTGTTCCAAATAGAACTTCAAATTTCTCGAATGAACAACGTATTCAGTTTTATCCAGTAGAGTTGTGCAAAGTTTGTTTTTAAAATGTTCTGGAGCAAAGAGGTAAATCCTTGTGATGTTTCGTGTAAATTCGTTGGATATCCAAGATCAACTTCGAGAAATATAGCCATAATCTTCGTCGCCAGTGAGTTCCAAAATTGTTTCTTTCCATTCTTCAGTTGTGTAAGTTTTTGGATCCATCCACTTGATATCACTAAACGGCAGTTTTTGCATTAGGCCATACCCATAAAGGTTATTAGCATCAACGTATAACAAATAGTTTTCGGGCTTTGTCTTATCGAAATCTTTCAAATATTTGTTATTTGCTTTCACATATCGTTTAATTACACTGAGAAATGCCCCCGCGAATGCCTTTTTCAATCATTCAAATACATATTATATATCGTTAATTAGCTGAAGCTCAATTTTCGTTAATTTTAACATTGCGTCCCATGCGAGACTGGGAGCTGTTAGATAGTGTGCCGGATCGAGTTTATAACAATTAAGGCAAATGTTTCTGAAATTTTCGAATATATCAGCAAGCAATAAAACATCTTGGATATTGTACAAATCAGAGTAATTTCCAAGATTTTTCTCTTTTAATTTGTTCCAAACGCTTAAGTAGTGTTGATAATCTTTCTCAGATATGCTCTCGTCTGTCAAAAGTGAATAGAAATCTTGAATTCTCAATTCTTCTGTGTAATCAAGTTTTTCAATACTATCGATAAATTCATAGGGAAATATGCCTTTTCCAGATAGAATTTTAAAGATTTCTTCTTCGTCATTTGGTTGTCTATCTAGAATTGCGTTCAGACCATCTTGTATAAAATGATTTGTATGTTTGAAGTCTTCTTTCTTTAAATTTTTCGCTAATTTTTCGATAGATGACGCCATGAATCTAAACGTGTCTACGAAAGAGAATTTTATGAACTTTCTAGGTTTGTCACCATCAAATTCATACCCGTATCCAGAATTTACAGAGTAATTTATATATCGTTCATCGGTGTTTGCAATCAAATCAACATTACCGTATTGTTTTGCCAATTCTTTTATGTACAAATGCGTATCGTAATTAGACATATTGTGACAGAAAACGGGAATATTCTGAGGAAATTTCAAATTCAGATTACAAATTCTATGAGCTGCACCTCGAAATTTTCCAGTCAAATGACAGTGATCTCTGCATTTTTTGAATGCATCATAAGCAGAACTCCAATTATCTGGTAAAAACCCTAAAGTTTTTTCAGTGTCTTGATACGATATTTCTTCACAAAATGTGGCAAAGATTTGAATTTTGATACGAAATTTCTTCTTCGTCAGTCCAATTTCATGGGCTTCATGTTCTTTGAATTATATTTTTTAGCTATGTACTTCGATAATTTATTGAGTTTCTTCAAACAATTTTGCAGGAACGTTCGGCAACTCTTCTTCCATTTTTTGCTCGATAACATATCGGCTGGTGATAACATACAGGATTGGGTCACATTAGACACTAAATATAGAAGTTAAAACCATATAGGAATATGCTTCTGAATCTTGGGTTGTAGGTCGATTTTTTGCGGATATTGTTTTTGCATGTGGGAATCTTCTCTTAATTATGGCTGATTCTAATAATTCCATATAAAATAACGTACGGAATGGGCTAAATTTCTTTTTGGTAATTGGTAAAATTTAGTTGTTTGACCCGGGGAAAAAAACGGCATTAATGTGGCTTGGCAAACTTCATGTTGCTCTACAAATTTCTAAATGATCTGATTAAAGCACTATATTTGTTAAGAAATGGCCTTAAACATCTTTCGACACCATAGAACGTCTTGTGAGCAATATTTTTGATATCTAGGTGAACTCGCGTAATCTACTTAAATCCTGTTTTATCCAAAAACATAATGGGATTTATCATCTTGTTTAACATACAATAAAATGCAAACTTCTAAACTTGGCGTCCATAAACTTCTGAAATTCTGCAACGGTACTAGTGTGTAAAGTTTTTCATTCAAAAAGTAATAGACATTTACAGACATTTTCCGGATTACTTGTACTTTGCTTTTGCTGCTTCGTTTTTTCAATATAATTGGTAATTATCTTTTTAAAGAACATAAGGATAGTCGAATCCAGAGAAAAAAATATCTCATGCGTTCACGAATTTTTCGTAATTGTTCTTGCTCTGTCCCAACATGAGGTCTCGGGTTTTTTCAATAGCGCATTCGGATTAGAGTAAAATTAAAGCCAATAATCATCTTTATTTTTTGATATTTACACAAGCTTTTTGTATCTTTGATTTCCTTTGGTAAATCGACTTGTATGATCCTGGAGCGTTACATATAAATTCATGTTTATTAAGGCTTCAAAATTAGGTTGTTTACCAAACTTCTTAAAATGGTTTTTTTTTTTTCCCCCCCCCATACCGGAAACCTATTATTTGGATTATTTCGTTTGTTTCTCGATGGGTGTGTTAATAATTTATTAAATTGCTTGAGGTAATAAAGTAGGCGTTTACGTCAAAGATTTCGTGCTTCTGCTTTTGATAGTTAAAATACATTTAGACATGTTTGCGGTTCACCATTCACTAAAGTTCGGTTTCGTAATTCACATTGCCAAAGAGAGATAAGAGCCCTTTCATATTTTTTAACATTATTCTTTGAAAATTTCTCGATTAAACCTTTTAATTTCTGAACCGCATAATTGAAACGTATGAATTGTAAATTGAACATGGAAGAATTGTTCCGTTTTCCAAGTTTTGTTTTAAAACTGGTATTGCTTGAAACAGACCGTGTATTGAGGATAAAACTTCTTACACTCTATGATTATTTTCCAGGTTTCTCATTAAGAGTTTTGTCTCAATTTTCTTTCGTATATCATTTCAGACTTAGTTTTAATCGTTATTGTATTTCCTAAGAGGACTCAAATTTTTTCAGCGAATTGATTGTAAGTTTTTTCGATCGATTTAAATAGATTGGAGATTCTTTTTTATCTTCCTTAAAGCTTTTTCTTTAATTCACGCAATTTTTTTCTATATTGTAACAATCTTTCTCAGTTGACCATCGATTTGATTCTCTTTAAGCCCAAGGTCCCTCAAATAATTTAGTTCTTTATTTATAAAATTTCTTTGTTCTTCAAATGATTTTTCGGAATTGTAATGACGAGTATAGTGGAATGTTTCAAAAATGGTCTTTTTTTGCAGTATGGGCACTCTATTCTTTTTTCCGCTCCATATTTGAAGGCAGTGAAAAAAAAAAGAGCAAAAATTTGTAAACCTAAAATTGTTGAGGAAGTGGTGATTTTTGTAGACAAACTTGACACAAATCAGCAACAATTATCCTGGTTGGTCAAATGTTTTCAGATCTGTTGTCTATTTAAAGAGACTAAAAAAAATTTGTAATAAATTAAATTTTGAGAAAGTAGTGATTTTTGACCACAAATCAGCACAATTTTCTGGTCAAATGTTTTCAGATTGTT